>NC_057801.1:552446184-552559376 GCF_018294505.1 Triticum aestivum
CCCGTGATGTAACCCGGTCGGAAGTATAACCCGGCCGGACTTGGCGACTGACTAATGACCCGCCCGAGCCTGGCGACTTATTGGTGACCTGGCAAGCGGATCAGAGGAGCGACAAGACCCGGGGACCCAGGAGGCTCAAGGCCCAGAAGGCCGGCTTACATTATGGTAGGCCGGCTTAAGAGGAAAGGCGTGAGGAATATCTCCCTTACAAGGAATCAAGACCCGGACTTGTACCCGGCTTGTAGTAGAAGATAGGCTAGTCCTAATCCTATTTGGACTCCACATGTAACCCGCCCCTCTAACTTATATAAGGAGGGGCAGGGCTACCCAAAGAGAGGTAGAGGAAACAAGAACAATCTCTAGGGCTAAACACAAGAGCCGGCTTACCGGCGACTCTCTCATGATCATAATGAGACCTAGCCACAAACAGCATGTAGGGTTATTACCGGATGATGTTTCCCGGGGCCCAAAGCTATCTAAATCCTTGTCTTGCGTGTTGCGTCTCTCATCCCGATCAACCCCTCTCAAGTTACCACGTAGATGCGTTGGCCTCGCAACTAAGTCCTGACACTAAAGGACATCTGACGTGTTAATTCCACGACAGTTGGTGCCCACCATGGGGCTCGTGCACGGTGGTGTTGAGTTCTTGAAGGGCGCTATCCCAGGGATCGAGAAGCTCCGCCCAGCTTATTGAAGAAGTTCCGATTGACTTGTCGGAGAGTTCCAGCTGGCTCACCGAAAAAGTTCGGACCACCTTGATGAAAGGTTCCGTCTAAATCGCCGAAAAAGTTCCGACCGCCTCGACGAAAGGTTCCGTCTGAATCGGCGAAAAGTTCTGACCGCCTCGACGAAAGGTTCCATTTGAATCGGCGAAAGGTTCCGACCGCATCGACGAAAGGTTCCGTCTAAATCACCAAAGAGTTCTGATCGCCTCGACGAAAAGTTCGGTCCGAATCGCCGAAGGGTTCCAGCCGAAGAGCCAAAAGGTTCCGTCCGAATCATCAAAGAGTTTGGCTACAGAAAAGTTCCGGATTATCAAAAAGCTCCGGCCGGATTATCAAGAAGTTCTGGTTCCAAAAATTCTGGCTCAAAAGGTGCCGGCCGGGTTATGTGGAGAGCTCAGGCATTAGAAGACACAGAACCAATTAACTCTTTTGTCAAAAAACAAAAGCAACACTATGCATTATCCGGCGCTAGCATCCGGCAAAAAATACCAGGTGATATCCATCCAGTTTACTTTTATCAATATTTATTAATTTTTTGAAAACAACTACTCTGCATATAGTGTTGTTATATACAGCCATCTCCCCTGCGGTCCGATTACATCAACGCGCCGGCCGGCTCGCCCGTCAGCACCACCTTACAACGCCACAGACGACTCTCCCGTTTGCCCTCGCGGCCGGTTCACGCGTCTTCACCGGCATACAACGTGGATGACAGCTTGCTTGTCCGTGCCGGCTTACAAACGCCATGACCGGTTTATCGGTTTGTTCCCGCGGCCGATTCACCCATGAGGGATTTCGGTTTCACCTAGGGATGATCAATTTAATGGCGGATTATTTTTCGGCCTAAACAAATCAGGTGATATTCATCCAAGTTTGTTTTATTATCACATGTTGTTTTTGTCAAAGAACAAGTTTATCTTTGCCTTGGTCTACAATATTGTTTATGCAGGGCAATTATTTATGACAAAAAGTGATATTATACCGCGGAGGTGGAGACATGCCAACATCTTTTGGCGCAGGTGGTCGTCGTTACTCAACGGACTCCCGCACCGGCTTACAACGTCGTGGCCGTCTCTCACGATCGCGCCGGCTTACAACGTCATGGCCGTCTCTCACGATCGCGCCGGCTTACAACGCCGTCGCCGTTTCTCGCGACCACGCCGGTTTACAATGCAGTGGCCGTCTTTTATGACCACGCCGGCTTACAACAAGGAGGACAACTTACACGCCCGCACCGGTTTACAACACCGCAGTTGAATCATCTGTAGGAGCAGCCTTTGATGTTGCGGTCGTATTTACGATCCGTCTCTTGCGGCCTGGTCTACATCAACACACCGGGACGCATTTTTCTGGATGAGCAAGTCACTACTTGGGAAGCCCGGTCTCTCTTCCAACAGATTGGAGGCAAATCATCATATATTATCAACCGTCGTCTGCACTGGATGGTTCAATGGATAGGTGCACAAGTCGCCGGCACTACGGTTTGGTTAACTTCAAACAGCCAATTGGAAGGAACCATTGGCCGAGTTGCTGACACGGTTCATACGGGATCATTGATAACCTGCCGCAATCATCTCAACCTTCTGTGGGTAATCATTTTCCTAACATATCAGGTGAAATCCATCCAATATATGTTATATTACATATTATTTTCTTCAAAAGATCAATTACTTTGGTTTGCAAGTTGTCCCATGCAGGATTCAAACCGGTCTATATCACGGTTAATTATGGAGAATCTCAAGCCAACTCCTCAAGTCGTCTTGAGACTCGCGAGCTACAATGATATGACTCGGCAAAATTAGCCGGTTTCAATAAATTAAAGATCACTGAAGGGAAAATAACCCGGCCCCGGAGATTACTACTAGATCGATGAAAATTTAAAAGCCGTCAGAAGATTTCCGGTTCAAAATAAGGACTCTGGTTTAAAATCCGGCTCAAGAGACATCTTTCTCCCACAAAGCACTGAAGCTCTCAAATCAGGTTCAGAATCCGGCTTAAGGTAAATTTGTCCCTCACAAAATTTTGAAGCTTTCAAATCCGGTTTAACTTACGATTCAAAATGAATTAATCTCTCGCAAGTTTGAGTTCTCAGAACGATTAAAGGGTGCTAAAAAGAACTTGCTGCCATGATGCGCAGTTCAAACATGGGTATCCTGCCATACGGCTTATCTTATTATGATCACTTGGGGGCTTCCTGCTCATTGGGCATACCCATCAGTACCCTCTTGATCGGCGCAATGCCAAAATTTATACGGTCACTTGGGGGCTTCCTGTTCAAACATAGGTCGTATTTGAACCAAAGAGAACATAGTTGTCGATACCCTTTTGATTAGCAAACTGCTGAACCTATTTGGGGTCTTCTTGATCGTATCCGAATCATAGCTCAACCCCTTTGGGAATCGACGTGGATCATATTCGAATCAGCGTCGTTAAACAACTCTTATGGTCACTTGGGGGCTTCCTGTTCAAACATAGGTCGTATTCGAACCAAAGAGAACATAGCTGTCGATACCCACTTGATCGGCATCGCCAAGCCACTTGGGGCTATATGATCGTATTCGAATCTTAGCTTAACCCCTTTGGAACGGTTTACTGATCGTATCCGAATCAGAAGCCTCAAAAAGTTTTATTCTATCTCTGGTAAAGTTTATTGTAGCCACAATTACTTAACTTGAGACCTTTTGGGGATTATATCTCAAATGTATATAAGTGTTTTATGATTAACCCGGCTTGACTTTTGACTATAAGTCGCCAGCTTATGACAACCATCATTTATATGGAAGCATTGGCTTCTAAGGATTGGGTTATCACCCTTATTACACAGGTCATATAAACCGGCAGTACAAATTCAATATCACAGTGGTCATTTGGGGGTTTTCTTGTTCAAACATAGGTCGTATTCGAACCAAAGAGAACATAGCTGCCGATACCCACTTTGATCGGCATAGCCAACACCACTGGGGGCTATATGATCGTATTTGAATCTTAGCTTAACCCCTTTGGGACGGTTTACTGATCGTATTTGAATCAGAAGCCTCAAAATTTTTATCTATTTTTATACAATCACAAGTATTTGAGTTGTCACAAATATCTTATGTGTCGACTTTTACAGAGTTGAGTTATCAACTTCACTGTCCGGGGCACATAAACTGGCGGTATCATTCAAAGGATCATAGGGATCTTGTGATCTACTTGTGTGCAGGATAAGACTACATTTACGTGGTTACCCGCCCTGGCTTTTGACGTTAAGTCGCCAGGGCGTATGTTGTTTAAACTCTGTACAGGATTTGCAGAACTATGACTTATATAAATGCTTCAGTCCAAGCTCATCACTGAAATTGGTGTCTCAAAAGGGTTATCAATTATTGAAGGGTTATAGGCCACCGGGTTACAAAAATTCTGGCTTACAATGAATGCGCATTAAGTCGTCGTCGGCCAAGAGCTGCCGGGTATTTAAACTCCGGGTTTACTTATCAACCGATGAGGTATTCAAATTTTTAATAGCCAAAAGTGGTTGGATTTTCATGATGATATTGAATGATTGAGGTTTTCATACCGGGTTATATTATTCAAATCTTGAATAGCCAACATGGCTGGATTTCTATTGTGATTATCAATAACCAGTATTACTAAGGTTTTCAAAGTCGCTTTAGTGCAATGGCTATTATTTTATCAAAGGATATGACTTATTCTACAATGGAAGGAATAGTCCCGAGTCGCTGCAGGCTTACGACCCGGCACTTGGGGGCTACATTATTCAAATTGAGATTATATCAAATATGTAAGTCTCATGTCGCTGCAAGCATGCACCATGACACTTGGGGACTAATGCAAAGTCATTTTTTGCTCACCTTATTGAAGACCCGACTCATCACATTGTAATGAGCCGGCCCTTGGGGGCTACCAATTGCCTGTGTCAACAATTTAAGGTACAAAGCTTTTTATCCATTACATTGAAGGGTCCACTGCTCAGTCGGTAAAGCACAAGGCTCTTAACCTTGTGGACGTGAATTCAAGCCCCATGATGGGGGTTACATCATATGATGTTATTCTCATTGAAGTATATATCAAAGTCCTAGCTCAATATTATCTTACTGAGCCGGCCCTTGGGGGCTACACGTTGATGTTCAAAGTTTACAACATTATATTTACAAAATCCCTGCTCATTATTGCATAAATGACCCGGCCCTTGGGGGCTACACTGGTTGAAGTTTTTATGAGCATAAGGCAATTTCAAGTCCCAGGTTGATGCAAGCATGACAACCCGGCACTTGGGGGCTACATATATGGAGTATTCAGTTTTTACTAGTGACTGAGATAAACATGGATTTCTTCAAAGTGGCAGTAATTATATGGAAACAAGTCTCAAAACATCACTTTGTTCTGTTCAAGACTTGGGGGCTACAGGTAATATGGATATAAGGGAGAAATATCTTCCAATTCTTAGTTTTGAGTAGGTCAGATTGACCCGGTGTTTGCAACAATCATGATCCGGTGTCACCAATAATTATGACCCGGCGTCAGAAACAATTTTTACCCAGCGTTATCAATATTTACAAGCCGACAATTTTGGCAGTTATAATTAGCCAACCTCTACATCTTTAAACCGGCGGATCACTAGATGAATCTTGAGTCCAATATGTTTATTAAGCCGGAGCTTTGGAAACCGACTCAAATGGATTATTTCTTATAATATTTCTCAACAAGGTTAAAAAGTCAGCAAATTGACTCTGAAGCTGGCCCGTTGACCCGGATTTCTCAAAGGAAGTATCTGGATATTTTGCATTGACAAAATTGAAACATATCTGCTATGGAGATTTTCTATGAGTTCATGGGCATGTGTCAAGAAGGAAATGACAAGGACTTAAAGATGATCAAGTGTCGGCTTGCAAGAATTCTTAACCCGGAGCACAACCTGTCAAAATTGTTCTTGTGTTTATTTTGCAGCATAAGTTTACCATGGATAAATCCAAGCTAAACTTGGGGGCTAATGTCGGGGATATACCCCGTGGTGTAACCCGGCCGGAAGTATAACCCGGCCGGACTTGGCGACTCACTAATGACCCGCCCGAGCCTGGCGACTTATCGGTGACCTGGCAAGTGGATCAAAGGAGCGACAAGACCCGGGGGCCCAGGAGGCTCAAGGCCCAGAAGGCCGGCTTACATTATGGTAGGCCGTCTTAAGAGGAAAGGCATGAGGAATATCTCCCTTACAAGGAATCAAGACCCGGACTTGTACCCGGCTTGTAGTAGAAGATAGGCTAGTCCTAATCCTATTTGGACTCCACATGTAACCCACCCCTCTAACTTATATAAGGAGGGGCAGGGCTCCCCAAAGAGAGGGAGAGGAAACAAGAACAATCTCTAGGGCTAAACACAAGAGCCGGCTTACCGGTGACTCTCTCATGATCATAATGAGACCTAGCCACAAACAGCATGTAGGGTTATTACCGGATGATGTTTCCCGGGGCCCGAAGCTGTCTAAATCCTTGTCTTGCATGTTGCATCTCTCGTCCCGATCAACCCCTCTCAAGCTACCACATAGATGCATTGGCCTCGCAACTAAGTCCTGACACTAAAGGACAGCTGACGTGTTAATTCCACGACACCTTGGAAATCCCGATACCCCCACTACCAGAAGATAGCCTACACAGTCTTCATGGCATCCCATAAACCGTGACACTACTTTCAAGAGTACTCGATCGCAGTGGAATTTGAAGTACCCCTCAAAGACATTCTCGATAATAGGGACGCCATAGGCCGCATAGCCAAATAGGCCATCGAGCTTTTACCATTTAAAATCGTATACAAGCCACGCCGGGCTATTAAATCCCAGCTATTGGCCGATTTTGTCGCGAATGGACGGAAACGAACTCCCTAAAGAGTACAACTCATACTCCAATTGGATTATGTACTTCAACGGCTCTAAAATGCTGGCCGGAACGGGGCTGGCATCATCCTAACATCCCCCACTGGGGACACGGTCCGCTATGTACTACAAATTATGTATACGGATTCCAACAATGCAGCCAAATACGAGGCGCAGCTACATGGCCTTCTCATGGTTGTCTCCATGGGTATACAATGCCTGGAGGTGCGCGGTGACTCCAACCTCGCAATTTCCCAGGTCAACGGATAGTTTGATGCAAAAGACCCAAAAATGGCAGCGTACCGAAACGCCATATTTAAAAATATCAGCCCGGTTTGAAGGACTGGAATTTCATCACATCGCTCGAGAGAGCAATCAGGCAGCCGACATCCTTGCTCGTATGGGTGCTAAGCGTGACCCTGTGCCACCCAACACCTTTGTGGAAAGGCTCTTCAAGCCATCCATGGTGTTCCACTGTAACGCCCCGGATCCGATGCGCCAGGTGTCTTCCAGTTATTCGCCGTTGTTGCCATGTCATTTGCTTGCATGTTGCATTTTGCCATGTCATCATGTGCATCTCATTTTGCATACGTGTTCGTCTCATGCATCCGAGCATTTTCCACGTTGTCCGTTTTGCAATCCGGCACTCCTATGTCTTCCGGCGTTCCCCTTTTGTCTCTTGTTGTGAGCGGGTGTTAAACGTTCTCGGAATGGACCGAGTCTTGCCAAGTGGCCTTGGTACACCACCGGTAGACCACCTGTCAAGTTTTGTGCCATTTGGAGTCCGTTTGATACTCCAACGGTTAACTGGGTAACCGTAAAAGCTCTCTTTGTGTTGCAGCCCAACACCCTTCCAAACTGGCCCAAAACCCATCCTAACCCCCTCCATGCTCTCGATCATTCGATCACGATCATGTGGGCGAAAACCGCTCTCCATTTGGACTCTCCTAACTCCCTCTAGCTATAAAAACGTCCTCCCCGTCCATTTTCGCGGATCAAACCCTAGCCAAACTCCTCCCCGCCGCCGGACATGTCCGCCTCCGCAGCCGAACGCATCCACCGCCCGCCGCCACGTCGCTCCAGCCAACCACAGGCCGCCACGTCACCCCCGCCGCATCTTGGACCAACCACCGCCCGCCACCTCACCCGCGCCCCGTGCCCACTTCACCGCGGCTCGCCGAGCCCATCGCAGGCCGGCGCAGGCCCGCGCCGCCGTCGAGTGGCCCGCTCCAGCCCCGGCTCCCTCCGCCGCCCGGCCTGCCGGCGCTGCGCCCCCGCCGCCTCGTGCCTTGCCGCTGGCCGCCGCCCCGCCGCCATCCTCCGGCCCCGCTGGCCGTCGCGCCGCCCCAGGCGCATCGGGCCGCCGCCCGCCAGGCCTCCCGCGTCACTGCTCGAGGGGAGGGGCCCCTCGATCCAGCGCCGCCGTCTCCCCGCGCCGGCGCCTCTCCCTCCGTCGTCGGCGTCCCGTCCCCGGCAACCGGCGCCGCACTCATCTCCCCGCGCCGCCGCGCGTCCCCGGCGACCCGCGCCGCCCCGCGCCCCGGATCTGGCCGGCCCCGTCTCCGGCACACTCTCCTTCACCTCCGGCCGTCGTCCTTGTCTTCCCCGACAATTCCGGCGAACCTCGAAAACCATGCAGATCTGCAGGTTGACCCCCAAAAATTCCACTAAGTCCCTAATTTTTCAGCATTCCGGTGCCCCCTTTTTCATGTCATAACTTCAAGTGTGCTGCTCCATTTTGGGCATATAATATGTCAAAATGTTTGTCATGAGATGCTCTAAATTTAATTTCATTGTGTCATGCTTATTTGAGATCATCTTGATGCCCGAATCATTGTTGCAAGAGTGCTATATGATGTTAACTGCTGTCTGTTAACAGAACTTGCTGATTTGTCAATTTTGTTGCATTTTGTGTGTGCATCCTATGAGCATGAGCTCTACATGTGTTTTGAACTATGACATGCCATATTTACAGGGGTGCCATCCATGTAGTTTTGTGAGCCTTGTAGTGAGTGCATCAAGCTTGTAAAGTAGGGTACTTGCTGTTACTGTTTTGCTAGGCTGAATCTGTTATTTTGTGATGCTATGTAAACCTGCTGCTACAAGTTATTCTATGCATAATCTGGAGATGTTCACTAAGGAAGTTTTGTTACACATGTTATGCTATAGCCACCCATTCCCCTGGTTGCATTTATAGCTTGTTGTAGATTGTTCTTATCATGCTCCAAAATTGCTAAATAATGTTGCCGTCAGCCTGTTAACATTAAGTTCAGTTTTGCCATGTGTTTTGCTAGTGATCCATGCACCCTATGAACTTGCTCTTGCCATGCTTAGCTTCATAAACATGTATTCTTACTGTTGGTCACCTTGTCATGCCATGTAATGCTCTGTGGTGAGTTGTACAAGCTCACCAACATGCCTACTTATTGTTGTTCCTGCCATGTTTGAATCTGTATTATAATTTTCCATGTTTACATGGGTGCCATCATATCTTCTGATCCTTTTTGGCTCGTGGTCGGTAAAGGACTTTTGTTCTATGCATTTAGTAGTAGAATGTCATTCCTTTGTTTTCCATGTTAAGTTCCTGTAACATGTTGTTTGATAGCTCTAAACATTGCAACCTGATGTTATTTCTGCAAAGTCTGAAACTGTTATTACTTGCAATCTTGCCATGTATTTTGGAGCATGTTGTAGTGATTTCTGGAGATAGCTCAGTGTTCATGTTTTGTTATGTTTTACCTGTACATCGTGTCCATGCCTTTTATTCTTATGTTGAGATGCTTTAGCATGTTGTTTTGATGCTTGCTAGATGCCTAGTTGCTGTTTTGGACAGCTTGTCCTTTAAACTTGTATAGAGTGTATGTGTTGAACCGTTGCTCCGTTTTGAGTGTGCCCTATATGAAACTTGCTTGATTTTGCATGTAGTTTCATATTATCATGTTGCATCCTTGTTTTGAGGTGTTTGCTTGATGTTTATATGCATTTTGCATCAATGCCATGTTTAACTTGTTTTGCTCATATCTTCTTGGCCGTAGCTCCAAATCTAATGAACTTTATATGTAACTTGACTAGAATCTGGTGTAGATCATCTTGGTGCATCTTAACTTGCTGTTTAATAACTTCAACTTAATGTTTGTTCAGATCTGGACCTATTTCAAAATTTGCATATGAGGACTTATCGGATTAGTTCTATGTTGTTTTTGGCCTCATTTAAACTTGCCTTGAGGTGTTGTTCTTGTTTGCATCATCTCTTGCCATGAGTAGCTTCATGTAGCTTTGTCATGCATCATGCTTGTTGTGCATCATGTCTTTTCTATGTGTGGTGTGTTTACCATGTTGTGTGCTTCTTCTCGATAGTTCCTGTTTCATTGCGATCGTGAGGATTCGTTCGTCTACGCTTGGTTCGGCTTCATCCGTTCATCTTCTTCATGGACTCGTTCTTCTTCCTTGCGGGATTTTAGGCAAGATGACCGCTACCCTGGATCTCACTACTATCATTGCTATGCTAGTTGCTTCATTCTATCGCTTTGCTGCGCTTCCTATCACTTGTTCTTCAAGCCTCCCAATTGCCATGTCAGCCTCTAACCTTTTCACCCTTCCTAGCAAACCATTGCTTGGCTATGTTACCGCTTTGCTCAGCCCCTCTTATAGCATTGTTAGTTGCAGGTGAAGTTGAAGATTGCTCCATGGTGGACAGGACTATGTTGGGATATCACAATATCTCTTATTTAATTAATGCATCTATGTACTTGGTAAAGGATGGAAGGCTCGGCCTTATGCCTGGTGTTTTGTTCCACTCTTGCCGCCCTAGTTTCCGTCATACCGGTGTTATGTTCCCGGATTTTGCGTTCCTTACGCGGTTGGGTGATTTATGGGACCCCCTTGACAGTTCGCTTTGAATAAAACTCCTCCAGCAAGGCCCAACCTTGGTTTTACCATTTGCCTCACCTAGCCCTTTTTCCCTTGGGTTTCCGGAGCCCGAGGGTCATCTTTATTTACCCCCCCCCCCCCGGGCCAGTGCTCCTCCGAGTGTTGGTCCAAACTAGAGCACCATGCGGGACCATTCCTTGGCAACTTGGATACGCTTTGCTTATCCGGTGTGCCCTGAGAACGAGATATGTGCAGCTCCTATCGGGATTTGTCGGCACATCTGGGCGGCTTTGCTGGTCTTGTTTTACCATTGTCGAAATGTCTTGTAAACCGGGATTCCGAGTCTGATCGGGTCTTCCTGGGAGAAGGTATATCCTTCGTTGATCGCGAGAGCTTATCATGGGCTAAGTTGGGACACCCCTATTGGGTATTATCTTTCGAAAGCCGTGCCCGTGGTTATGTGGTAGATGGGAATTTGTTAATGTCCGATTGTAGATAACTTGACACCAGATCCGAATTAAAACGCATCAACCGCGTGTGTAGCCGTGATGGTCTCTTTTCAGTGGAGTCCGGGAAGTGAACACGGTTTTGGGTTATGTCTGACGTAAGTAGGAGTTCAGGATCACTTCTTGATCATTGCTAGCTTCACGACCGTTCCGTTTGCTCTCTTCTCGCTCTTATTTGCGTATGTTAGCCACCATATATGCTCAGTCGCTGCTGCAACCTCACCACTTTACCCCCTTCCTCGCATGAGGTATCCCCATCATGAATAGCAACAACAAGCAGGACGTAGGGGATTACTTTCTGGAGGCCCAATCCTAAGTAACTTGTGTGTCCGGGCTCCATCTCGGTACTTTCGACCTCAGTAGGTGAGGGAGTCCTCGATAAGGGGGTATCCGGACAGCCGAACTATATACTTTGGTCGGACTATTGGACTATGAAGATACAAGACTGAAGACTCCGTCCCAAGTCCGGATGGGACTCTCCTTTGCGTGGAAGGCTAGCTTGGCGATCCGAATGATAGATCTCCTTCTCTGTAACTGACTCTGTGTAACCCTAGCCCCCTCCGGTGTCTATATAAACCGGAGGGTTTTAGTCTGTAGGCCAACACAATCATAATCATAGGCTAGCTTCTAGGGTTTAGCCTCTACGATCTCATGGTAGATCAACTCTTGTAATACTCATATCATCAAGATCAATCAAGCAAGAAGTAGGGTATTACCTCCATCGAGAGGGCCCGAACCTGGGTAAACATCGTGTCCCCAGTCTCCTGTTACCATTAGCCTTAGACACAAAGTTCGGGACCCCCTACCCGAGATCCGCTGGTTTTGACACCGACATTGGTGCTTGCATTAAGAGTTCCTCTGTGTCGTCGCTGTAAGGCTTGATGGCCTCTCCAACCTTCAAAAACGCCATCCGGAGTGAGACTTTCCTCCTCGGACAGATCTTCGTGTTCGGCGGCTTCGCACTGCGGGCCAACTCGCTTGGCCATCTGGAGCAGATCGACAGCTATGCCCCTGTCCATCAGGTCAGGTTCGGGAACCTAAACTACACTGCCGACATCCGTGGAGACTTGATCTTCGACGGATTCGAGCCCACGTCAGGTGTGTTGAACGATCGTCACGCGCATGACTTAGATCTGCCGTCGGATAGTATTCGGGATATCGCGCCTGCTACAGCTCCGGACTTCGATCCAAAGCAGATCGTGCCATCCGAGGATGGGTGGATGGACCCCACCACAGAGGCCGCACACCTATCGACATTGGAGCCGAACACAGACTCCGCTTCTAAGGAGATCTGTGTCTCCGGACCCACGGACTTGTCTTCGGTCGTAGGTTCCGGACCGCGTGCATCCATGCCCATCGAATCTGATTGGGCTCCAATCATGGAGTTCACCGCCGCGGATATCTTTCAGCACTCGCCCTTCGGAGACGTGCTAAATTCATTGAGGTCTCTCTCTCTCTGTCAGGAGATTCCTGGCTGAACTATGTTTGGCTCGAGTGGGAAGCAGGCGACGAAGAAATTCGTTACCCACCCACCACCCACTTAATAGCTACTTTTGATGATTTGACCGACGTTCTTAACTTCGACTCCGAAGACATCGACGGTATAGACGACGATGCTGGAGAAGAACAAGAACCACCGCCCACAGGGCGCTGGACGGCCACCTCTTCATATGATATATATATGGTGGACACCCCCAAAGAGAACAATGGCGATGAGGCTACAGAAGATAACCCCTCAGGGAGGAAATCAAAGCACGGGCATCATCGGCACCGCACTAAGCCCCGCCACAGCAATATCGGCACACGAGATGAAAACAATCTGGATGTTGCCGAAGATGAATACAACCTTGATCAGCCTGCCTTTGAACAGGCCGAACAGGAGCACGGGCTGATCAGCCTAGAGGAGCAGCCAACGAACGGATACATGGAGGATGACAACTACATGCCTCCCTCTGAAGACGAGGTGAGCCTCGGCAATGATGAATTCAGCGTACCTGAGGATCCCATAGAGCAGGAGCACTTCAAGCACAGGCTTATAGCCAATGCGAGAAGCCTGAAAAATAAGCAGCAACACCTCCAAGCTGATCAAGATCTGCTCACAGACAGATGGACTGACGTTCTGGCGGCCGAGGAATACGGACTCGAGCGCCCAACCAAAGGTTACCCAAAGCACAAGTTGCTACCTCAATTAGAGGAGGAGGCCGTAGAGCCTACACTACCAGGACAGGATGAGGCTGACCGGCCACCTCGTGGCCGGGATAAAACGGCATATCAGACCGAATACCAGCCCGCACCCCCATGCTGATTCACTACGGCCCAGGGCAATACGTAGGACCTGCAAGATATATTGGAAAACAACGCAGGACAACCAAGATTGATCTACGGATCATGGGGGGCGCCACAGCACATGACGACGATCGTCATGCCGGATACACTAATAATAAGTCCGGCCGGGCCGAACATAACCGACCAGACTTAGTCGGACTACATCGCGACATAGCCAGGCACAGAGGCGCCGCACACCCCCTTGCTTCACTGATGAAGTAATGGATCATGAATTCCCAGAAGGGTTTAAACCCGTAAACATCGAGTCATACGATGGCACAACAGACCCCGCGGTGTGGATCAAAGATTTTCTTCTCCACATTCACATGGCCCGCGGTGATGACCTACATGCCGTCAAGTACCTTCCCCTTAAACTCAAGGGTCCGGCAAAACATTGTCTGAATAGCCTGCCGGCAAACTCTATCGTCAGCTGGGAAAATCTTGAGGACGCGTTCCTCGACAACTTCCAAGGCACTTACGTGCGACCACCGGATGCTGATGACTTAAGTCACATTACCCAACAGCCCGGAGAGTCAGCCAGGAATTCTGGACTCGGTTCTTAACTAAGAAGAACCAAATTGTTGACTGTCCGGATGCCGAGACCCTGGCGGCCTTTAAGCATAATATCCGTGACGAGTGGCTCGCCCGACACCTCGGCCAAGAAAAACCGAAGTCCATGGCGGCCCTCACGACACTCATGACCCGCTTTTGCACGGGCGAGGACAGCTGGCTGGCTCACAGTAGAACCACGCCAAGAAACTCCAGCACTTCAGATGTCCGCGACAGTAACAGAAAGCCACGGTGCAATAGACATAAGCGTCGGAATAATGGTGACAACGCTGAAGACATGGCAGTCAATGCCGGATTCAACAACTCAAAATCCGGTCAGCGGAAAAAGCCATTCAAAAGAAACAATCCGGGATTGTCCAGTCTGGACCGCATACTCGACCGCTCGTGCCAGATTCACGGCACTCCCGACAAACCAGCCAATCACACTAACAGAGATTGTTGGGTGTTCAAACAGGTCGCCAAGTTGAATGCCGAAAACAAATACAAGGGGCTGCACAGCAATGATGACGAGGAGCCCTGGCGTCCAAACACTGGGGGACAGAAGAAATCCCCCCCCAGGTGAAAACGGTAAACATGATCTATGCCACTCACATTCCCAAGAGGGAACGAAAGCATGCACTACGGGACGTCTATGCGATGGAGCCCGTCGCCCCAAAGTTCAACCCATGGTCATCCTGCCCGATCACATTCGATCGTAGGGACCATCCTACCAGCATCTGTCACGCCGGTTCAGCCGCATTGGTCCTTGACCCAATCATCGATGGATTCCACCTCACGAGAGTCCTCATGGACGGTGGCAGCAGCCTGAACCTGCTTTATCAGGACACGGTGTGCAAAATGCGCATTGATCCATCACGGATCAAACCCACAAAAACCACCTTCAAGGGTGTAATTCCAGGGGTAGAGGCCCGCTGTACGGGCTCAATAACACTGGAAGTGGTCTTCGGATCTCCAGATAACTTTCAAAGCGAGGAGTTAATCTTTGATATCGTCCCTTTCCGTAGTGGCTATCATGCACTACTTGGACGAACCGCGTTTGCTCGATTCAACGCGGTGCCTCACTATGCATACCTTAAGCTCAAGATGCCAGGATCTCGCGGGGTTATAACAGTCAATGGAAACACAGATCGCTCCCTCCGTACAGAAGAGCACACTGCGGCCCTCGCGGCAGAAGTACAAAGCAGCCTCCTTCGACAAACAGCCAATTCGGCGACGACAACCCTGAACACCATAAAGCAAGTCCGGAGCACCCTGCAGCAGGATCGTCAGGCACACCAAGAGCTCAATTAGCAATCCGGCCTCCGCCCCAGCCCCATTCAGTCGGCATTCATGCCATGTGTACATAATTATGCACTTAAAATACCATGGGCATGGGCAGAGGCGAGATGACTATGTGGCCTACAGTGCGGATCAGCCGCCACGAGGCTCACATACCCCTTTTTCTTCCTTTCTTTCAGGGCCCCATGTTTGGGCAGCCCCTTCAGAGAGCCGAATCATCGGACTCACCACGGGAGGGAACACTAAGGAGGCAAGAGGCTTTGCACACAAGGGAATACCCAGGTGGTCTCTATTAATGATCATTATACCTGTTTTATATACATGCACGCAGCCTGCCCCTTGATAGGACATGTCAAATAGTCCTATTGGTTTTTGCTTAATGCATTACTTGTACACATACGCCTGGACGTATTATCCAGATAACAATGGGAAATAGTATACAACGTCAGCTTCTTACTAATATCTTCATATTTTCCCTGTAATATTTAATTAATATTGCACCCGTACACTTTGGTATGATCAGTTGCCAGGGGCTTTTTTATTTTGAGCCCCGTAACATGGCAAGAAAAGTCCGAACACTTTCGACAGTGCAGCACCCCAAACTTATAGCATTATATGCATCGGCTCTGAATCATGTCTTGGGTCAATAGTTGGGTTAGCCCGGCTCCCTTGTTTTGGTACCTTATGTTCCGTTACATCGGCTAAGGTAGCGCAGGGAGAACTACTGCGATTGTGTCCCGGTTCTTCCGGACGAGCACCTCAGTAGAGAAAGCCGAAAACTGACCGTCATGATGCGGCGAGAGTTCGTCACTGTTCGAGAGGTACTAAAATCCCTAACGATTTTTTCCGCTTAAGGCGAGGAATCGGCCTTGTCCAATTTAGGCGTGCATAGCGCCCCAGTTCGGCCTTCCGAATACTAGGGGCTTCGCCAAAATT
The DNA here is from genome assembly GCF_018294505.1 of Triticum aestivum. Classification (NCBI taxonomy): domain Eukaryota; kingdom Viridiplantae; phylum Streptophyta; class Magnoliopsida; order Poales; family Poaceae; genus Triticum; species Triticum aestivum. The sequence goes on from NC_057801.1 coordinate 552,462,264, forward strand.
TAAAATTATAGACTTCTATGGAGAAGTGAGAGTTATAAAGCCGCATAGTCCGATTGCCTTGTTCGATGCGCTGAACAGCTCCTTAAAGGACCAAAAATTTGGATAAAGAGTGTTTGGGTTTTCCACGAACACCCCAGTACTAGTTACATGGGGGCGGAAGCCGATGACTGGCCTACTTTCAGAATTTTATAAACGGCCGCACAGAAGGTAATATTTTAAATCAACAAAGCGGTATATAGCACAAACAAACTAGTATTCATATTACAAATACAACATGAGTGCATTCACTCAAAGATTATGTTCTTGGCACATTCATTGGCCACAAGACGAGCGCCTTTCATAACGCCATCATAATATTTTTCGGGGTAGCGATGCTCCTTACCCTCCGGGGGTCCATCCTTCACGAGCTTCTGAGCATCCAGTTTGGCTCAATGCATCTTCGCGCGGGCAAAGGCCCGTCGGGCACCCTCAATACAGACGGACTGCTTGATAACTTCAAGCCAGGGACAGGCATGCACCATCCGCTTTATAAGGCCAAAATAACTGTCGGGCAGGGGCTCGCCAGGCCACATCCAGACTATGAGATCCTTCGTGGCCAGTTCGGCCGCCCTGTGGAGTTCGACCAATTGCTTTAGTTGGTCGCTTAGAGGCATTGGGTGTTTGGCTCCGGTATATTGGGACCAGAACAGCTTCTCCGTCGAGCTCCCCTCTTCAGCACGATAGAACTCCGCAGCATCCAGAATGTTGCGTGGCAGATCTGCGAATGCCCCCGGAGAGCTCTGAATTCATGTAAGTAAAAGAAATGACTCCTCCACATGCTTGCTTTGCATAAAGAATGCCTTACCCTACGCTATCTTTTTTGCCGCCTGGATTTCCTAGAGGGCCTTTTGGGCTTCGGCCTTGGCATCTGTCGCGCTCTGGAGGGCCTTCACAAGCTCAGACTCCTGCGTCTTGAAGTCATGCTCCAAGGACTCGAACTTCTTGCCGAGCTCCTGGAGCTCTTGCTGTACCTCTCCCACCCGAGCATCTTGCTTTTCACGCTCGATGCGCTCCGTAGCCGCCTTGGCTTCGGCCTCGGACAGCGCTCTCTTCAGGGCCGCCATTCGGTCGTGGCCCCTATTAAAAACCATGATGCTTTTTGTTAAGCATCCCTAATTTTTCTCCTCTATACGACACACGGACAGGGTTTCACTTACCTTTGTTCTCCTCGAGCTGCCTCTTCATGAGGCCGAGCTCTTCTTCGGCCTGCCCCAGGTCGCGTTTGAGTCCGGCAACCTTAGTTGTGCGTGCAGCGGCGGTCAGCAGCAATGCCTGCTTGTTAACATAGACAAGTACTATCAGATTCCTATGGTTTTTCAGTTGACCCTCTGTTTGGCTTTTCTTTCCGAACACCAAACAGAGTATCAGGGGCTATTGTCTATTAGGTGATATTTTCTCACACTTTTTCATTACTTACCTCAAAGCATGTTAGTAGGCAGGTGCAGGCTTCGGTCAATCCGCTCTTGGCGAACTAAACCTTCTCAATTACCGTACTCATAAGAGTACGGTGCTCATCGTCGATGGAAGCACCTCGAAGCACTTCCAACAAATTATCCGATGCCTCCGGCTGGGCGGAGGTCATCGGCACGGCCGGCTCGCCCTCCTTAGCGAGGGGCTGCCCACGCGAACCCGGAACCTGTGGAGGCTCCGGTATAGTAACCAGTGGGGAGCCAGACTTACTGTGGCCCCCATCCGCATAATCCATGGGGATTTTACCCCCCATGTGTCCGGTGCTTGGGATTTTTCCCTGGGGGACCTCCAGAACCGTCACCTCCTGCTCCGGTATCCTTTGGGACAACACCTCGGTGTCGTCCGCGGGTCTTGGGGAGGTGGCCGTCGGGAGTGAATCACTAATCATCTTCGCCTCACTCAAAGATCCCCCTGAAGAGGATACCCTGAGATTGGACCCAGCCGGACTGCATATACGTGTTCGGCGTTATTACAAACCATGAAGTCAAAAGTCGCACAAAAAGTATTACAGAGTGCGGATACTTACGACCTCGCCCGGGGCTTGCCCCTGGGCAGCCACTCCTCCTAGCTGTAGGCGGCGGTGGTGGAGTGATCCATATGGGACGCCTTTCACTTCTTCGGCGTCCCAGCCTCCCCCGATGGGGCGGCCTTCCTTTTCTTCTCCTCCCCAGTGCGGGGAGGGGGCATTTCCTCATGTTTCCTCCTGTCTCCGTGGGGGGAATCTTCCTCGTCATCCTCGGATGACGAGTCTGTCACGACCCTGCGTTGGAGACCTTTTCTGGTCCCCGCGGCCGTCTTCTTGGACCCTTCGGCCCCATCAGTTGGGGCGGCCTTCCTCTTTTTCTCCTCCCCTTCGTAGGAGGAGTGTGCCTCGTCATCTTCTGGCGAGGCGTCTGGCGTGGCCTCGTGCTGGAGACCCTTCCTGGTCCCCATGGCCTTCTTTTCGGCCTTTTTCTCCGGCACCTTGTAAGGCGTCGGAGCCAGCATCTATGTTAGGAGTGCATCTGCTGGACCCTCAGGCAGCGGAGCCGGATAGTAAATCTGCCCCGCCATCTCCATGCAATCCTGTTTGGTCAGCATGGTGACTTAGAAATCATCCCACAAATATACTGGGAAAGGAACATCTTGTGATAGTCAGAGGACTTACCGGATTGGCGAGGCGCTTTGCGCTGAGTCCACGGTCCTCGGAAAGAGGAGGAGGAACTTCGCCGGTCTTGAACAGTACCTTCCAGACATCTTTGTGCGTCGTGTCGAAGAGTTCCAGCAGCATCTGGTGTTCAGACGGATCGAATTCCCACATATCGAATGCCCGTATGTGACACGGGAGGATCCGGCGGACGAGCATGACCTAGACCATGTTGACAAGCTTGATCTTCTTGTCCCTCATACTTTTGATGCAGGTCTCAAGTCCGGTCAACTCTGTGGGTTCGCCCCAGGCCAGGCCCTTCTTTTCCCAAGAAGTGAGCCGCATGGGGATTCCAGATCTGAATTTGGGGGCCGCCACCTAGTTGGCGTCGCACGGCTCAGTGATGTAGAACCACCCGGATTGCCACCCTTTCACGGTCTCCACAAAGGAGCCGTCAAGCCATGTAACGTTGGGCATTCTGCCTACCATGGCGCCTCCACACTCTGCTTGTTGGCCGCTCATGATCTTCGGCTTCACGTAGAAGGTTTGCAGCCACAGACCGAAGTGGGGCTTGATACGGAGGAAGGCCTCGCATACGACGATGAACGCCGAGATGTTGAGGACGAAATTTGGGGCTAGATCATGGAAATATAGCCCGTAGTAATACATGAGCTCGCGGACGAACGGGTGAAGTGGAAAACCTAGGCCGTGGACGAAATGAGGGAGAAATACTACTCTCTCCCAAGACTTTGGGGTGGGGGTGATCTGTCCCTCCGCCGGAAGCCTGTGCGCGATGTTTGCGGCCAGGTATCCGGCCGACCGAAGCTTGGTAATGTCCTCGGAGGCCATCCACTTGCCTCCCACTCCGGACATGCTGCGGTCCTACAGAGAAGGTGAGAACTTGGGCGCTGGGGCTCAACAGTGCGAGAACGGATGAGCAAAGGAGGAAGAAGGCATGGGTGAAAACGGGAGATCCTTATCCCTTTATAAAGGCGGTACAGAATGTGCGCCTCCCCACTTGCCTCTCGAAATCACTTATTTTCCAAGCGCCTCGATTCATGGCGCTGGTTGGGTTACCCATACCCGTATTGATGAAGATCCCGCGATAAGGGGACACGGTCTCTGCTTTGACAAGACATGCTAAAGAAACCACCTCACGATGTGTGCAGGAGCTGGTTGTGAAAAATGGTTCGAATAATGACCGGACCATGGCGTGATGTCACGCTGTGAGGAGTTGTCAGCAGTTTAGATTTGTGAAATATTGTTCTCTCTATGGTGGTATGTGGAATTTTGTCTTACAGAGCCGGACACAATTTAAGTGTTCGAAGATTACTTTGGAGTATTCGGAGATGGAACCCGCCTTGCAATGCTGAAGACAATCTGCACGCCGGACTCATCGTCATTGAAGCCTGGTTCAGGGGCTACTGAGAGAGTCCTAGATAAGGGGGTATCCGGACAGCCGGACTATATACTTTGGCCGGACTGTTGGACTATGAAGATACAAGACTGAAGACTCCATCCCGTGTTCATACGGGACTCTCCTTTGCATGGAAGGCAAGCTTGGCGATCCGGATGATAGATCTCCTTCTCTATAACCGACTCTGTGTAACCCTAGCCCCCTCCGGTGTCTATATAAACCGGAGGGTTTTAGTACGTAGGACAACACAATCATAATCATAGGCTAGCTTCTAGGGTTTAGCCTCTACGATCTCGTGGTAGATCAACTCTTGTAATACTCATATCATCAAGATCAATCAAGCAGGAAGTAGGGTATTACCTCCATCGAGATGGCCTGAACCTGGGTAAACATCGTGTCCCCAGTCTCCTGTTACCATTAGCCTGAGACGCACAGTTCGGGACCCCCTACCCGAGATCCGCCGGTTTTGACACCGACAGCAGGCACCCTACCAAGGGTACTAACAATTTCCTGCTTCATCAGTTGGCGCACGAGGCACGGGCTGTGTTGGTCAGAGACTGAATCTGGAACAGAGATCCGGACGAGCCTGATGAGTTCACGTTAGGCCAGACCTTCACCTTTGGCTCCTTTGAGCTATATGTTGATGGTTGGGGGCGACTCTTCGACGTTACGCCTCCACCCTGCAATGACCATATGTGCTTCAGTACGATCGAATTCATTTTCAACAAGAGCACGAGGAGAGTATGGTGTGCCATGCCAACCCAACCCACATGGCAAGGAAATATACATGGGTTGTAGCCCGCCATAGAAAAGTTGGATCTTCAACCCATCGACCTTCTGGTCATCCACTTTCAACATGATCTACTCGATAACGAAAGCATGCCAGAATCAGAAGCTCACCCGACATGTAATGGAGCCGACCTCAAGCAAACACCTCGCTTGGTCCGACACCATGGTCACCTTCAATGGAAATGACCACCCAACACATATTCCTCACCCTGGCAAGTATGCCCTAGTTGTGGATCTGATTGTCGGGGGCTGCCGCCTCCCACGCGTCCTAATGGACGGCCACTGGTATAGCAAGGTGCTATACAAACGGTTTTCAACCCCTTTCCGCGACGGCATTTGGAACCATCGCCAAGTGAGTGTGGGCGATAGGGGGGTCCTTCCCACACGACCCAGAAACCGTCGGGGATATGCCCTCCTGGCACACACACGCTCGACAAAATGAGGTCGTGTGCGACCGGCGAGCGAGCAAATACGGTTATACATACAGTAGTGCTAATAAATACAATTATACAGGCGAAATCATTTCCGGTCGTAAGTATATCCCACACAGTCAGTCCTCGCTAAACGTTTTCGTTCGTATTTACATCCCACACAGTCGTTGCAAGAAAAACATTTCCGTTCGTAGGTACATCACACACAATTTTCTCCATTAAATCGTTTGTGATAGCGTTCCCATCGCACACAATATTAATAATTTTATGGTTTGTCTTATTGGATGCATCACACATGGTGCATAGAAAAAACTGTGTGGCAAAGGCTATCCATCACACACAGTTTTTATGCGGTAAACGTGTGTGCAAGGTGGCCTAACGCAAACAGTTTTGAAGAAAATGTCGTGTGTGATTGTTCATCGATCCAACACGGTTTATTCCTAGAAACTGTGTGTGTTGCCTTAAGTCATAGCCCACGGTATTTTCTCAATAACCGTTTGCAATAGAAAAAACCAATTAGCAGGCTAATTCGCCATTAGCAGGCTAATTGTCCTATTATTAATAATACATTTATTAATCTAATTGGCATCCATATTAAACACATAATATATTTCATTCCCATATTAAGGAAGCAGGATTTCATAATTGAAATACATCAGAGTACAACATGATATAGCTTAGCACTCAGCTACCTCATTACAAAACTGCACCAGCACCAAGTTTCACATGCAACATCTAGAACCTTTCGAAATTAGCATCATAGATGGTACATAGATAGATGCATCTCATCGGGAAAACCGTTGAAGCGGAAGGCGAATATTGAGCCTTCATTGATGTTGAAGGTCTTTGCAACTTTAGGCCAGTGCCTGTGGATGATTGACCGTCCATCCTTCGTCCTCTTCAGGAACACTTCAATATTGAATCGTGGGTGTTGTATGAAAACCTTCGTCGCCTCCTGACCATAGAGGTGGTTTGAGAGGTAATCATCAGTGAACTACTTTGTAAAGGCCTGAAAACAAGGATGTGCATAAATATCTTTATTGGAAATGGGGCAAAGGAATAAAAAAAGGCAAGGTATAATAGTTAGTACCATCTTGTAGTGAAGTGATGTATTCTTCATTGTACAGACAAAGATCTTGTTGTTTTTTTCCGCTAATTTCTTTATCCTAACAATCTTTCTGAGTTTCTTGACTTGATTGATATTCATGGACAACTCATTTCCCCATATGCAAAAAGGGTCGAATAGTGGGTCAAAACCTCTGACAGCAGGACCTACATGTGCAAGACCAAATTGTTAAAAACCTAAATATTAGAATGGTTCCCGCAATTGCACAATAATGTGCTATTAGACAACGAACCATGCATGTGCTAACCTCGATTGTAAACCTCAGTGATTCCCATTGTTTCCCTGCAACACATATAAGGTAGTTAGTCATCAGGTTAAGTAAGGGTTCACATGCTATCAGTAAAATATGTTGATGAAAAATAAGCACATTGCAGATTCATCAGATTAATTCAAGCCACATGGAAAACCCTTTTATCCAAACCAAGCATGATTAAGAACTAGGAAATATAGCACTTGTATATGTTTCTCATGTATTAAATGCAGCCAAATTCGATTTATTCCTCACATGCCCAACAATACAAAATTCCACCCACGACAATTGGACATCGCATTGTAGAATTGAACCAAGCAGTTAACTAAACATGACAAATGAACCAAACATTAACTGAGCACCACATTGCACAATATAACATACTCCTAATAGAAGATCAGACAATTAACCGAACCAAGCATGCTTAACAACTTGTAATATAGCAATTATATTTGTTTCTCATGTACTTAGTACAGCCAAATTCGATTTACTTCTCACATGGTATACAATAATAGAATGCACCCACAACTATTGAACATCGCATTGCAGAATTGAGCCAAACAGTTAATTAAACACCATAACACAAATGAACCAAACGTTAACTGAGCACCACATTGCACAATGTATAACCAAACAAAGCATGCTTGACAACTTAGAAATAGAGCTATTGTATTTGTTTCTCATGTATTCTGTAAAGATAAATTCGATTTATTTCTCACAGGGAGGACAATACAAAATTGCAGCCTGAAGAATTGAACATCACATTTGCAGAATTGAACCAAACAGTTACCTAAAGATGACAACTAATCAACCAAATAGTTAATAAGTGAGCACCACACTGTACGACATATAGAACATATACACAGGAGCAATATATTGCATGGTAAAATTAGATAGCACAATTCACTAGAATTTGTTAAGGAAAGGCAGGAGAAGCACATGCAACGGGTAAACCGAGCATGCTTAACCGGCATAGCTAGCAAATGGCAAGGTGCTCCTCAAAAAACTGGGGGTCGGCACGAATGGTAGCCATCGCGACCTCATTGCACGTGCGGCCACGATTTTCTTCTCCGTTGCCAAATGCTCCTTGAGCTCCTGGCTATACTGCGTGCACCATGGCTTAGGGCGGCGCTTATTTGGTGGAGGGGTCGGTAATTTGGGTGGAAGGTGTCGCGCCAGTGGTCGGTGCATGTGGGATGTGGAAGGAGGAGAAGGATGGGGGTCTGGTGTGGATTACCTGTCTTGATAGACGAGGCCGAGCAGCATGAAGGAGGGTCGCCAGCGAGGGGGGTGGCGCTGCAAGCATGGAGTGAAGGTTTCAACTTGGAAAGGAAGGCGGAAATAGGGGAAATGTGGCTTTTGGTAAGGGGGAGGGGGCGGGGAGATAGATATTTCCGCAGAAGCTGCAAATTTTGAATCGGCTCAGCGAAAAAACTGGCGCGCAAAGTGTCATCAGACACGGTCCCTTATTCAGAACTGTGTACGATATGTGAACATCACAAACGATTCAGATAGCTTAACCCGTGTGTGATGAGTTTGAACATAAAAAAATTTGGTTCCAATTTCCTTGGTTACAGCGCTCATCCACGTCATTGCATAATTTGGGTACACAAAGGAGACTACAGCACACCCACACTTCTTAAGCGAGCAAGTTCAGCAATTAAACAGAGCTAGCTGGCCTAAACACTACTCTAACAAATTAAAGACCGGCGCTCTTAATTAAACAAAACAAAGAGTACTACCACGGCTAGTGCTCGTCGATGTCCGCCGCCTCCTCCATGTCCAACTCGCGCCTGACAGTCTCCTAGGGAAGGAGCACCATGGCATCCATCGCACCATATTTGGCAAGCATCTCTCCATCCGCGTCTGCCATCTCTTTGGAAAAGGATGCCATGCATTGGGCGTGGGCGGCCACGATTTGGGCTTGGACGGGCTCCGTCGTTGCAAGGTATGTGGCAAAGGAACGGACGGCTGCTCGAACGCTCTCGACGATTGCCAACTCTTCGGTCGTCGGTTGCCAACCAATGTCGGAGAAGCTTCGTTTGATTTGTGCGGTCACCGCCACGAGCTGGGCGTGGGCGGCCTCGACATGGTCGTGGGCGGCCTCCATCAGGGCTAAGGCCGCCGCTATGGAGCGGACAGCTGTTGTGTCGCGCTCGCTAGTTGCTATCCCCGAGGCATATGTTGCTGCCGCCACCTGAGAAGCAACAGTAGCCGTTTGGGCTGCCTTGGCCACCCGATCGTAGATTGCAGCCGCGCTCATGCACCTTGTTAGGATGAGCATGGCGGCTGCGACCACAATCTCGCCAGAGTGGTCGCCGAAGTTTCCCTCACGACGCGGGTCCACATCCCCATCTTTCATGGGTGATGATTGAATAGTGAAATGATATTTGGCCCCATGCTTGACACGCTGGCTGTGGACTGTAGCCGACGCACCTTCTCTCGTAAGCCATAGGCATACTATACACCGATGGTGCTCCAGGATATTTTGTACTACATCTCACATGGTGGGTGATAATAAACTATGTGGGATCTAATTGATTTTTCATTTTGATTCGAATTACATAATGGGGTCACAACGGCAATGGACGGTGTTTGAATTGCTAGACCTTTTATCTGCAGTGAACATGCAAATATATGTGTGTCATAAAAATGGAATTATTCAGGGTTTGTTTGGAAATTTTATACATTAAATTGGTTTTCTAGCCATTTCAGGTGCACACTTCAAAATTGAAGCACATGCTCCAGTCCATAAAAACGGGTTGCAAAATAAAAAAATTGTCCTTGGTTGCAAGCTTTGGTCACATGCAAGAAATGAGAATGAATGCCAAACACCTTAACATTGTCGCTCGGCCACTAACATTGAGATACATGCTTTTAACATTCTAGTAAATTGAAAACTCGTATGAAATTCATGAAACTTGACATGATATCATGGAATGGCAGCGACATGCTGTGGTAAAAATATTGTCCCATTTGCGGCAGGTGTGGGTATAAGCTTCTCGCAAACTAGAGCTTCTCTCACAACAAGCCTGACGGTTTCAGTAGGGTACGTGCCACCTTGGGGGACGAAAGGATATATGTTGCCTCTTCTTACTTTCAAAATGTTTCTCGTGTCAACATAGAACAACACGAGTGGTGTGTCAATTTTTGGGATTTTTCGGGGTTCGCTTGGACATTTTTATACATTAACTGAGTTTTCTATGCATTCAAGTGCATAATTCAAATTTGAACTACATGCACATGCTCTAATGCATATAAATTAGTTGAAAATTCAAATATGTGTCCTTGGTTGCATGCTTAGGTCGCATGCAAGAAATGTGAATGATTGTCAAACACCCTTCCACTGTCACTCGACGGCAAATATTGAGATACCTGGTTTTTGAAATTCTAGTAAATCCAAAACTCATCTGAAATTCATGAAACTTGGCATGCTATCATGGAGCAGCATCAACATGCTGTGGGAAATTTTTTGTCCCATTTGGGGCAGGTTTGGGGATATGCTTCTCACAAATCAGAGGTTCTCACAACAAGCCTGATGGTTTCGGTAGGGAACGTCCCACCTTTGGGGACAAAACGATATCCATTGCCTCTTATTGCTTTCAAAAAAAATTCTTGTGTCAACGTAGAACAACATGAGTGTTGTGTCAATTTTTGGGATTTTTTGGGGTTCATTTTGACATTTTTATGCATTAGTTGAGTTTCCAATGCATTTATGAGCATAATTCAAATTTAAACTACATGCATATGCTCTAATGCATATAAATTGGTTGAAAATTCAAATTTGTGTACTTGGTTGCATGCTTAGGTCCCATGCAAGAAACGGGAATGAACGTCAAACACCCTGCCACCGTCACTCGGGCGCAAACATTGAAATTCCTGGTTTTTAAATTCTAGTAAATCCAAAACTCGTGTGAAATTCATGAAACTTGGCATGCTATCATGGAGCGGCATCAACATGTCGTGGTAATTTTTTTGTCCTATTTGGGGAAGGTTTGGGGATATGCTTCTCACAAACCAAAGGTTCTCACAACAAGCCTGATGGTTTCAGTAGGGAACGTCCCACCTTTGGGGACAAAACGATCTGCTGCCTCTTATTGCTTTCAAAATAATTCTAGTGTCAACATAGAACAACATGAGTTTTGTGTCAATTTTTGGGATTTTTCGGGGTTCATTTGGACATTTTTATGCATTAATTGAGTTTTCAATGCATTTATGTGCATAATTCAAATTTCAACTACATGCACATGCTCTAATGCATATAAATTGGTTGAAAATTCAAATATGTGTCCTTGGTTTCATGCTTAGGTCCCATGCAAGAAATGGGAATGAATGTCAAACACCCTGCCACCTTCACTCGGCCGCAAACATTGAGATTACTGGTTTTTAAATTCTAGTAAATCCAAAAGTCGTCTAAAATTCATGAAACTTGGCATGATATCATGGAGCGGCACCAACATGTCGTAGTAATTTTTTGTCCCATTTGGGGCACGTTTGGGTATAAGCTTCTCACAAACCAGAGCTTCTCACAACGAGCCTCATGGTTTCGGTAAGGAACGTCCCACCTTTGGGGACGAAATGATATCTGTTGTCTCTTATTGCTTTCAAAAAATTTCTAGTGTCAACATAGAACAACGGGAGTGTTGTGTCAATTTGTGGGATTTTTCGGGGTTTGTTTGGACATTTTTATGCATTAATTGATTTTTCGATGCATTTATGTGCATAATTCAAATTTGAACTACATGAACATGCTCTAATGCATATAAATTGGTTGAAAATTCAAATATTTGTCCTTGGTTGCATGCTTAGGTCCCATGCAAGAAATGGGAATGAATGTCAAACACCCTGCCACCGTCACTCGGCCGTAAACATTGAGATTCCTGATTTTTAAATTCTAGTAAATCTTAAACTCGTCTGAAATTCATGAAACTTGGCATGCTATCATGGAGTGGCATCAACATGCCGTGGTAATTTCTTTGCCCCATTTGGGGCAGGTTTGGGTATAAGCTTCTCACAAACCAGAGCTTCTCACAACAAGCCTGATGGTTTCGGTAGGGAATGTCACACCTTCGGGGACGAAATGATATCCACTGCCTCTGGTTGCTTTCAAATTTTTTCTAGTGTCAACATAGAACAATAGGAGTGTTATGTTAAATTTTGCAATTTTTCAGGGTTTGTTTGAACATTTTTATAAATTAACTTGGTTTTCTAGGCATTTTGTGTGCATAATTCAAATTTGAACTACATGCACATGCTCGAGTGCATATAAATTGGTTGAAAAAACAAATCTTTGTCCTTGGGTGCATTCTTAGGTCACATGCAAGAAATGGGAATGGATTTCAAACACCAGGGCACTATTGATTGCCGGCAAAACATTGAGATACTTTGTTTTTAAATTCTAGCAAATCCAAAACTCGTCTGAAATTCATGAAACTTGGCATGCTATCATGGAATGGCACCCGACATGCTATGGTATTTTTCGTGTCCATTCTGAGAGAAGAAGCACTCGAATAACAGCCAACAAAGACATTTTCAAACAAATAGCTACCACTCTAACATCACAAACATTTGTATAATTCAAATCATGTGCATTATGTTAGCCATTCACATGACGCCATATGTCTTGGTTTTAATGGCTATAGGAGGTGTCGTGCGGACAACTGCTTGACTGAACGGGAGGCGTGTGAGCGCAGTCCGGTGCGCAGGCTGACTGAGAGGCGTGCAAACTATCCTCCAATGAGCAGGCTCACTGGTAAGCGTGCGAGCTATACACTGCGCGGGCTCACTACGAATCGAGCCCTTTGACTTCCATGGTCGCCCGCCTTCCTCTCCATTAATGGCGTCGGAGCCGCTGCTTAATACGGACGGCATTACTATTTTCCTCTCATTCCCCTCTCTCCCGCAGACCTCCACCAACGCCATGGCGGAGAAGGATCATTTGCCACTAGTCTTCAAGTTTGGTGAAGTTGACTCCGAGCTGGAGTAGATAGAAAATAAGGAGGAATGAGGCCTCATGGACATGGCCTAGAACGAGTTGGTCGCGGCTGTTGCTACCCCCGCTCTCGTCCCAGCTCCCATCCTCGCTCCCGCGCTAGCGACCATCCCCGTAGCATTGACGGGTTGGTCGCCGAGCACTATCGCAGAGCTGGAAGTCGCGGGCGTCACCGAGGTCTCCGCGGCCCCGAGCGAGCTCGTGTACATGCCAGCGCCAGAGCCCGTGCCCGTGCCCGTGCGTGCCCCTCCACAAACCTGCGACGTCAATCCCCGTGCGTTTGGCTGCACCTGCCATGCCTGTGCCTGTGCACGCGCGCCCCTCAGCGGCATGGGACGCTATCGTCGACCGCTACCTCTCAGTGCTGCCAGCTGCTGTCCTCCCGCGCCCCGCCCGTCGATCGCGCGAATACATGATGTTTGATTTACAAGTGAAGAACATTATGTGCTACCTTGAAGACTTCAACAACGGCATCCCAGAGGACAACAACGACAAGGACGGCGTGGCACGCCGCCTCCTCCGCCGCCGAAAATAGTTTTTTTCTTGGGTTTAATATTGTATCTCGGTCTCAAATGTTTTTGTTAGAACACCCGTATGCAAACCGACAGCTTCCCCAGGAAGCCAAGGGAAAATGTGCCGAGCAGGTTTTGGGCAGCTCTTGATTGCAAACGTTTTAGATAGAACACCCGTATGCAAAGTGAGAGTAGGATTTTTGCATCTCTTCAACACAAACGGTTGTTCTGGATGACCCGTGTGCAACCACTTACAAAACAATTTGGTAAGATTTTCATCTGTGATATTGGTTATGTTGCCATTTGTCAAACTTGAAAGATTGGCACTTGGTTATCTAGTAACATTGCCATTTGTCAACCTTGTAACACTGCGATTTGTCAAAATATGCAGCTAAAAATCACTAGCAGTATCTAATTTTTGCAACTAAAATTCAGTAATTAAGCATAGATTTCATTCATAGATTAAGCAGTCGTGCTTAATTTATACAAACAGTTCAACTCGATAGTTGAACCGACCAATCTTTTCCCCAATTGTTGCCAACCACGTACTGAAATAGCTAGTTCTACTTTATATACTAGCTAATTTTAAGTACATTGTACAATTCCACCATATCTATAGTCAGATGAACTGAACAAAATAGCCCCTAAATATTACTACGGAGGGGCTTTGTACTACTTCAGGTAGCCTCTCCTCTGCCGAGCATGCTCAGTAAGACAGAGGAGGAGGAGCCTACCGACTAGCTGGACAACTGCAATACGGTGTCTGCCGCAACTGCAACTTCAGCGACGCTCACCTCGAACGCCCTCTGCCGCTCCAGACGACCCCTCTCGAAGCGGTGGTTCTCCTCGTAGATCTCCTGATTCCTCGCCTCTGAGGTGGCGTGTGCCGCGGCCATGGCGGCGTTAAGGCTCTTTACATGCTCGACAAGGCGCTCCTCCTCCCCCCGCAGGAACTCGGTGTAGCACGCAAGGTCGCTGATGCACGTGCCGACATCCACCTCTGCCTCCCACCTTCGGGCGGTGGTGGCGGAGTGGGTGATGACCCCGGCGGTCGAAGGTGGGCTGGCGGCCATGGTGGCCGACGATAGGGTGGCGGCCACGACCACCACCTCCCGCCTTCGGGCCGCAGTGGCGGAGCGAGTGATGGCCACGGTGGCCGGCAGTGGGGTGGCGGCCACGATGTCCACCTCGCGCCTTCGGGCTGTGGTGGTGGAGCGGGCGATAGCCCTGGCTTTCGACGGTGGTGTGGCGGCATCGGCGGCCGGCAACAGCTGTCCACAGGCGCCGGCGGCAGAGCGTGTCGTGAGTGTTCCGCGCAAACCCAACAGGGATGCCACGCGCACTACACTATGCCAGGGACTGCGCCGTCGCCGCGGTGTAGCCTCCCAGCTGGAGCTGTCGTCTGATGACGGCGGAGTGCCTGAGCGACCACGAAGGACCGGTGCCATTGGCGATTATGGGAGAAGCAGACGAGATAAGCTATAGGGAGGAAGGGGGAAATGCAACGCGGGACTCGCCGGCCGTGAGAGTATTTATAGCAGGCCAGTAAGCATTGGGATTTTTGGGGATTTCACCCAATCGGGTAGGAAGCTTGCGCGGGAACCTGCGAAGTTGCGTGGGAATGGGATCACCAACGATTCATTGGTGCCACCGTTTGGCCAAAAGAATGTCCCCGCGCGCTGCGCAAGCTTGCGCTGTAACCGTCTGCAGCAGCGGGGTGACAAGACGTGCGAGAGGAGGACGAAAGGCCACGTACACATACGGTTAATTAAAAATGTTTGGGATTGAATTACCTACTACACACCCGTCCTAATTTATAAGTAGGATTTAACTAATAAAATGCGAATGCATGTCGCCAAAGATTTTATAGTTGGATTCGTATTTGAACATAGTTTGCAATTATATAATTTTTATAACATACATTAACATTTTCTTGGTTAAATTTGAGGGCAAAGTATGCCACATAATATAAAGGGGACTATAGACCAAGACAGAGGTAGTAGCACATGGCCGCTCTCTACGCAGCGACGCAAGTGTCGGCCTGCTTGTCGGCGACCATTTCCTGTGTGTTCAACTGCTCTATGTGTGTGGTTGCTTGCGGTTGTGGCGGCCGCGGCGCACTCCGCTCGCATGCCGCCGCACGCACTCTGCTCCCGCGGCCCTCCGGGTGCTCTGTCCTCGTCCCTCCACGCGAGCTTCTAGTGTTTGGGGACGACACACGATCACGCACATTTGTGTGCATGCGGTTGCGCCGGGCGCGGCTCGACAATGCAGTTACCCGCTGCAAAAACTACCATGCGGACGCGCCGAGAATCCAGGCCGCCCGGCTCCCATTTATTCATGCAGCCATTTACCTTCATCTCTTGTGTCACATGACACAATAAGCACCTCCACGATGACACATACATAGAGGACATCCAGCGGTCCCGATAGCGATCCCCTGGCTCCAACGGTGCTCCCAGCGGCCGACGACGACAACGGCGGGCAGTTCACCATGCATCGCGTAGTGGACACCCATGTGAGGGGGAAGGCCCTCTCTGTGGTGTACACGAACGATCCGGTGTCGGTGGAGAGCTCCATCCAAACTATGGAGCAGTTCCTTGCTAACGACAAGTACCAAGTGGTCGGCTTCGACCTCGAGTACACCATCAGTCGTGCCAGGCACGATCAGAAGGTTGTCGTCGCCCAGTAGTGCATGCGACATGACGTCCTCGTCTACCACTACCACGTGGCCACAAGGCCTTGCGATCATTTCTCCAGGTTTATCAATAGCTCCGACTACAATTTTGCTACGGTGGACACCACCAACGACCTAAAAGCACTCAAGGTTTCGGGCTTGAAATGTCGGAATCTTGTCAACATCTAGGACCACTACAAGATCTGGGGCAGCGACAACAACAAACTGAACTCCCTAGTTGACCTTGCCTCGGCCATGATCGACCCCTACTACATGAAGATGAAGGATGAGAGCAAGAAGGATAAGATCGCCTGGCAAAGTGTTTGGCATGAGAGACTGGATGAACAACACATCAAGTATGCGGCCAAGGACGCGTACACAAACTATGAGATGTACATGCGGATCGTTGACATGAGGAAGTGTCTTCTTCATGCCCCAAATGAGGGATCGAGCCACATAGCAGTGGCGGGAGCATCACAAGAAGTAGATGACTAGATGATTGTTTATCCTACTTTAGAATGCATGCAATTGTTTATTGAGGTGTGTGCGAATGATCTGTATAGTCACTTACGTAATTGGATGTTTATTTCAGTTATATATATATACATGTTATTCTTCTATAGACAGA
Source organism: Triticum aestivum (assembly GCF_018294505.1). NCBI lineage: Eukaryota > Viridiplantae > Streptophyta > Magnoliopsida > Poales > Poaceae > Triticum > Triticum aestivum. Next base: position 552,478,721 of record NC_057801.1, read on the forward strand.
GCAAATCACACGGTTTATTAGCAGCAATCATCTGTGTTATTATTGGTCTTTGCACACATTTCTGATCACGGACCTGTTTGTCGCGTATCACACACATATATTCAGTTGAACCATTTCCATTGTGTTGCGCAATAAAGTGTGCAAAGAGGGATCTACACCAGCAAGTTCTATCGAGGTCTTTGTTTTGTAATTTTTGACATTTTTTGTTTTTTCAACACATGTTGATTGGCTTGAAGAAGGTCTATCTCGTTTCTTTTTGATAATTGTTTATACGCAAGCAACTAGTTTGCATTTTTCAAAGTTTTTTGTACGAACATAATCGCACACGAACTTACTATAGTCACCGTCTGTGTTATAATTTCTCATCGCAAACAGTTCATCCGAGTGGGCTATTTGCTGCGTATGACATACATCTGGTTTACACGAATCGTTTGTGTTCTTTTGGCTGATCAAAATGCCACATATCACACACATCTTGTTAAGATGAACCATTTCCGTTCTCTTGCCTAATCGAAAACAGTTTGTCCGAGTGAATCATATGTTGTATATCACACACACCTTTATCTAGCTGACCATTTCTGTTGCATTCCCTAATAGCACACAGTTCATCGGAGTGAACTGTATGTCGTATATCACACACACATTGATATGTCTGCCCGTTTCTGTTATTCTTCCTCATCGCAAACAGTTCTACTGGATAAACCGTATGCACAGCATCACACACGCAAGTAAATCTGAACCGTGTTTGATGTCTCCGCTATCGCAAACATTTTACACCTTTTTTGACGGTTTTATACACCATCGTTTGAGATTATTGCATCGCACACAGTTTTGTCGAAGGGTCTCTAATCGTAGTGTCGCGTTAGCAGCATCCTGCAGTAGTGGGCGGCAACAGCCTCAACGTCATCTTCCCCGACACCCTCGCAAAGATGGTGATCTCCCCATCTGGACCTAGCCATCATGCACTGGTTGTTATGGCTTCATGCTAGGTCGTGTCATCCAAACCCTCGGGCGAATAGGGCTCGACGCCATCTTCGGGAATGAGGATAACTTCAGGTCAGAGCAGATACAACTCGAGGTCGCCCTGTTTTGCAAATACAGTGCGATCTTTGACAAGCCAACATATGCTCGGCTTATGGCAGTACCATCATACGCCTTCCTACTCCTGAAAATGTCAGGTCCAAATGACATGATCACAGCCCATGGCAGCCCAGACAGGGCGCTCGAGGCTGAGGTCGCCAACATGGAGCTCGTAGAGGCCACGTTGACCTCTGCAGGACTCAAACAAATCAAGTAATATGTGTACACCTCGACAACAACCCTTTCGGCCAACCCAAGGGTGGCCATGTTACTCCAACTAACAAAATAAACCAAGTTCCTCGTACACCTAGAGGATGCAACAAAAATGGTGACAATCGCAGGAGACCTATCAGAGGAACAAGAGGCCGGGCTCCTCGCGCTCCTCCGGGCTAATTGGAACATATTCGCGTGGAAACCCGCGGACATGCCCGAAGTACCAGCCAAAAAGGCACAACACTGTCTCAACGTCCGCATGGACACAAAGCCAGTCAAGAAGGCCCTCCTTCGTTTTGCAATAGAGAAGCGGTAGGCCATCAGAGAAGAAATCGCTCGACAACTAGCTATCGGGTTCATGAGAGAGGACGCACTCCCAAAGTGGCTTGCAAACCCAGTCATGGTGCGCAAGAAGAAACATGTCTTGGCGCATGTGCGTCGACTATACCGACCTCAACAAGGCATGCCCCAAGGACCCATTCCCACTCCCACACATAGACCAAATCATCGATTTGATTGCCGGCTGTGAAAGCCTGTGCTTTTTGGACACATACTTAGGTTATCATCGGATAAGAATGAAGGAGTCCAGCTAGGAAAAAACCTCCTTCATCACGCCTTACGGCCCATTCTACTACATTATGATGCCTTTTGGCCTAATAAACACTGGAGCAACATATGAGAGAACTATTCAGAAGTGCTTCCATGATTAGATTGGTATAAATGTGGAGGCCTACATCAATGATATCATAGTCAAATCACGTCAAGGCTCCAGCCTCCTATTTGACCTCTAGTAGACATTCAATAACCTACACAGCTTCAACATGAGATGAAACCCCCAAAAGTGCGTCTTCGGGGTCCCTGCATGGCAGCTCCTTGGTCTTATAGTGTCCCAAAGGGGAATCAAGGAAAACCCTAAGAAGATCAAAGCCGTCATCAATCTACAGCCACCAGAAACATTACAAGTGATGGGGAAGGTTGCATGGAAAACAAACTTGTTTTCCTACGAAACACCCAAAATCTATTCTATGGAGATGCTAGCAATGAGAGGGAGAGGCTACATACCCTTGTAGACTGAAAGCGTTAACAATGTAATGATCGTGGTTGGCATAGTCGTACTCCCTTCTAGATCCAATCCGATCCAGCGCCAAACAAACGGCACCTCCGAGATGTGCATACATATGGCTTGGTGACGTCTCCTCCTTCTTGATCAAGTGAGCGAGGGTGGAGAGGTAGATGGGATCTAGGCCAGCACGACGGCATGGTGGTGATGGTGGCAGCAGAAATCTAGCAGGGCTTCGCCAAGCGTGTACCACAGAGGAGATGGAGGGAGAGAGGGAGGCTAACGGTTAGGCAAAGGGGTGTCCCCCCTGCACCTCCCCTCTATTTATAGGGGTGAAGAGGGGGCCGGTGATAACACACAAGTATAGGGGATCAATTTTAGTCCTTTCGATAAGTAAGAGTGTCGAACCCAACAAGGAGCGGAAGGAAATGACAAGCGGTTTTTAGCAAGGTATTCTCCTTAAGCACTGAAATTATCGGTTACAAATAGTTTGGTGATAAGATATTTCGTAACGAGTAACAAGTAACAAGTGTAACAAAGGTGCAGCAAGGTGGCCCAATCCTTTTTACAGCAAAGGATAAGCCTGGACGAATTCTTATATAAAGCAAATCGCTCCTGGGGACACATGGGATTATCGTCAAGTTAGTTTTCATCATGCTCATATGATTCACGTTCGTTACTTTGATAATTTGATATATGGGTGGACCGGTGCTTGGGTGTTGTCCTTACTTCAACAAGCCTCCCACTTATGATTAAACCCTCTCGCAAGCAACCGCAACTACGAAATAAGAATTACAATAAATCTAACCATAGCATGGAACATGTGGATCCAAATCAGCCCCTTATGAAGCAACACATAAACTAGGGTTTAAGCTTCAGTCACTCTAGCAACCCATCATCTACTTATTACTTCCCAATGCCTTCCCGTAGGCCCAAATCATGGTGAAGTGTCATGTAGTCGACGTTCACATAACACCACTAGAGGAAAGACAACATACATCTCACCAAAATATCGAACGAATACCAAATTCACATGATTACTTATAACAAGACTTCTCCCATGTCCTTAGGAACAAAAGTAACTACTCACAAAGCATGTTCATGTTCAAGATTAGAAGGGTACTGAATATTATTAAGGATCTGAACATATGATCTTCCACCAAATAAACCAACTAGCATCAACTACAAGGTGTAATCAACACTACTGGCAACCCACAAGTACCAATCTGAGGTTTTGGGACAAACATTGGATACAAGAGATGAACTAGGGTTTGGACAGGAGATGGTACTGAAGAAGATGTTGATAGAGATTGACCCCCTCTCGGTAAGAGGATCATTGGTGATGACGATGGCTTCGATTTCCCCCTCCCAGAGGGAAGTTTCCCTGGCGGAATAGCTCCATCGGAGCCCCAGATTGCTTCTTCCCAGGTTCCGCCTCGAGACGGCAGCACTTCATCCTGAAAGCTTTCTTATGAATTTTTTTCAGGTCAAAAGACTTCATATAGCAGAAGATGGGCACCGGAGACCTTCCAGGGGGGCCACGCGCCCTGGGGGGTAGGGCGCGCCCTGGGGCTCGTGGCCACCTGGTGGGTCCCCTTTGGTAGTTTCTTCGCCCAATAATTTTTATATATTCCAAAATAATTCTCCGTAAATTTTCAAGACTTTTGGAGTTGTGCAGAATAGGTCTCTCAGATTTGCTCCTTTCCAGTCCAGAATTCCAGCTGCCGGCATTCTCCCTCTTCATGTAAATCTTGTAAGATAAGAGAGAAAAGGCATAAGTATTGTACCATGTGAAATAACAGTCCATAATGCAATAAATGTCAACATAAAAACATGATGCAAAATGGACGTATCAGCCGGCCAGTCCTCGCCCCTCCTCCAAGGGAGGGGGCGGTGGCCAAGGGGGGATCTTGCCCCCCAAGGCAAGTGGGGTGCCCCCACCCCTAGGGCCCCCAGGCGCATGGGCTTTAGAAGGGCCGGTGCACCTGGCCAAAGTAGGCCAGGGCAGCCCCCCTTCAACCCATGTATGCCTCTAGGGCAGGTGGGCCCTTCTGGTGGACCCCCAGAACCCTTCAGAACCCCTCAGTACAATGTCGACGGACTCTTGAACTTTTTCAAAACCCCGAAAATACTTCCCATATATAAATCTTTACCTCCGGACCATTCCGGAGCTCGTCATGATGTCTGAGATCCCATCTGAGACTCTGAACAACCTTCGAAGTCACCAACATTAATATCCCAATACTACCCTACTGTTACCAAACATTAAGTGTGTGACCCTACGGGTTCGAGAACATGCAGACATGATCGAGACACTTTTCTGATCAATAATCAATAGTGGGACTTGGATGCCCATACTGATTCCCACATATTCAACAAAGATCTTTATCCATTTGAACCACGATGTCAAGGATTCAAATAATCCCGTATACAATTCCTTTTGTCCGGCGATATGTTACTTGCCCGAGATTCGATCAGCGGTATCGCCATACCTAGTTCAATCTCATTACCGACAAATCTCTTTACTCGTTCCATGATACAATATCTCCATGAGTAAACTCATTAGTCACATGCTTGCAAGCTATTCATGATGCTATATTACCGATAGGTCCCAGAGATATCCCTCAGTCACACAGAGTGACAAATCCTAGTCTCGATCCATGCAACCCCACAAACACTTTCCGAGATACCTGTAGAGCACCTTTATGATCACCCGGTTACAAAGTGACATTTGATACACACAAAGTATTCTTCCAGTAGGGAGTGGCACGATCTCATCGTCCAAGGAATAGATACTTGACATGAAGAAAGTTGTAGCAGTTAAACTAAGTGATACGATCATATGCTAAGCTTACGATTGGGTATATCCATCACATCATTCTCCAAATGATGTGATCCCATTATTAAATAACACTTATATCTATGGTTAGGAAACCTTAACCATCTCTAATCACTGAGCTAGTCTAGTAGAGGCTCACTAGGGACACGGTGTCTATTTACGTATCCACACATGTATTTAAGTTTCCAGTCAATAAAATTCTAGCATGGATAATAAACATTTATCAAGAACAAGGAAATATGATAATAAAAACTTTATTACTTCCTCTAGGGCATATTTCCAACAAAAAGATGTTTAACACTCGCAGGATGTGTGGAAGCTCTCAGTATTTTCATCTCCAGACTAGGAAAGAAAGCCCTCCCACCATACAGGCTCCTAAAGAAGGTCGGCAAGTTCTATTGGAGCGACGAAGCCAAGGAAGCATTTTATGTTCTAAAAGGCTGCTACCATCCAACCTATGCTTCTCATCTCACCAGCAAAATCCGAACCAATGCTACTATAATATCAGCTACCATCCAGGTGGTCAGCGTGGTAATGGCAATAGAAAGGGTGGACACCGGAAAACCAATGCTGGTTCAACATCTGGTGTACTACTAAGTGAAGTGCTAATGCCATGCAATAAAAGGTACCCACACTACCAAAAGATCATGTATGGGGTGTTCATGGCAGCCTGAAAGTTGCGGCACTACTTTCAAGTGAACCCAATCATGGTGGTCAGCCACACCCCGCTCTTAGATATCATCAACAACAAAGATGCCACAGGCCATGTGGCAAAGTGGGCAATTGAACTCCTACCATTCGAGATCTCTTACAAACCATGCCCAACAATTAAATCTTAGGCTATCACAGATTTTCTTGAGTGGACAGAAGCCCAACATGCGTATATTGGAAAATGTATTTCGATGGGTCAGTGACAGTACAAGGGCAAGGGCCGGAGTGGTTCTTATATCACGCACATGCAACAAAATGAATTATGTCCTATAGCTACACTTTCAGGACTCCAACAACGCCACATAATATGAGGCCCTTCTACACTGGCTTCGCATTGCGGCCTCCATGGGAATCAAACGCCTCATTTGCTGGGGTGACTCCGACCTTGTTGTCCAACAGGTAATGAAAACATTCAACACCAAGGATACAAAGATGACTACGTACTGCACCGCGCGGATTGAAGGAAAATTCATCAGCCTCTCCATCCCAAGGGGCTGGATGTTCCTCTCCATCCAGGTCTTCGGAATTTGGATGCCTGATTGACAACCCTTTGTCTTGAAGATAGTGGACTGCCTCTATCAATTTGGTGGTCTCCAAGGAAATCTCCAGGACCGAGCCCCACTTCGCATCTGCCAGGAGGGCACATTGGCGAGCAGGGGAAGTCCGACCTTTGTGTAGTGCCCCACCATGTCAGGGGCGTAGAACCAATCTTGACCCATTCCTCCATCTCGGGAGGTGTTGCAAGTTCAATATATTGGGAGCCAGGACGAGGCAGGATGACTACTCCGCCATAGGCCGGAATCTTGCCCTTCTTCAAGCGTGACACGATTCAAAGAAGTGCCTCCAGAATCCAATGTGAGGAGGACCCCAAGAAATCACTTGCAGAGGGTCACAAAGGAGGCTAGGTGCGACACCCCCTTTGAGGTCAAATGATGCAACTGCAACCCATAATGAGTCAAAATTCCTCTAGCGAAGGTGTTCAAAGAGGCGGTCTGCGACAGATGAAGGCAGTGTGCACCACAAGATTCCAAAGCTGAGGATTGGGCGGAGTGTCATCGCGAGCATCAGGAAGCCAATATAGTGACCCGCACTTCGGCAGCCACCCTAGCTTCACCAACCAATCTAGATCCTTGTTGGTGATTGGGGAGGGCTTCCAGTCATCTGACTACTCGAGCGGATTGACTAGCACCGGCAAGGGGGATGACGGCGGATTTGTGGCCCGCTCCCGAGCAAGGCTTTGCCTGGAGGGGGTGTTGGCCTCGCTTGACTTAGGCTCCATGACGCGGCTCTCTGGACCTGACAACAGCGAGGGTAGGCTTGGAGGAATCAAGGAAGAAGAAAGAAGAAAAAAGACAGTTGGAACGACGCTTCCCCGCAATTTATGGAATGGTTCTCCATGATTTTGCCGCCACAAACGGCGACGCTAGAGCGTCAGTAATAGCCCAGACGACGGTGACGCCTGGGTACTTTGCGGCAGCGGCGAGTCTATTAGGGAAGCTTAAACAGGCTCAAGCCTACCCTAAAAAACAATATTCTTTTTACTACTACTAACTACTACTTTCATCCTAGCTCAATAGTACATCTACAATCTCGAGTAGCAAACACACAACGCTATCCTCACACGGTGAACAGGCACCACACATGAATGCCTATCCACCGTCTACTGTAATCACTACAGGTCCATGTACTATTAACTAATTTAGTGTCCATGCAACTATTTTGCAAAAAGGAAGAGTACCAAAATGAGTATGCATGCATGTACTCCTTGCACTAAATCTGAACCCAACCCAGCTAATGTGAACCCAGATACCTTTCCTTAACTATTGTGATTGTAATCCCTCCTCCAACTTATATTAACAACAAGATGGGGGAGATAATGGCCATTTCGCAATATAAGTTCAAATTTTTGTTCAAATATCATATATATATATTCAAAATCCTAGAAAAAAATCTAGTTAATACTACATGTTTTAAGTAGTAATTTGTAAAATTCCAAGCTTATTTTGACAACAAGATTAGGACATCATGGCTAGTTTTTTTCCCAAAATAGAGCTTAGTTTCTCACCATTGACTTGAGCCTACCCTTCCTTTTCTTCCTAGATTCGCCACTGCTTTGCGGCGGCCCGCGTCCTACTTAATGACCCATGGCAGACCAAGCGTCATCCGATAGCTTGGCGACCCCAAGAAGTGCGAAGGTCACAAAAGGAGACCCGCCGCGACGAGTTTTCATAGAAGAAACGGCGAGTCCCGGGGCAGGGAGGCTCTGGGAAACCTTGAGGTCGACAATATCGCGTTCCCGGTACCAAGAAATGAAGCCGTGAACCCACCCAGACTCTCAAAGCTCTTGATCTCTAGACATGCTTAGGGGCTACTGACGGTGCCATACACCAGGGGTGGCTTCTCCACGGGGAACCTGACAGTCGATCCAACGATGGGCCCCTGTGCCCGCCAAGATGATAAGGATGTGAGGAGGGCCTAGAGCGGCCTGTAGGCGGTCCTGGGACATTCGCAGACTCCAAGCTAGGAGGACGACTAGATAGATCACATCTCCCTCATCTAAACCCTATCCCCCACCGTGTATATAAGGGGGAGCTAAAGACCCTTAAACGCATCTACTCCCCCGTAGAACAATTCTCGGTGGCAATATCATCTACACCACGGTAAAACCTCGCACGAGGTATCCCCATCATGAATAGCAACAACGAGCAGGACGTAGGGTATTACTCTCCAAAGGCCCAAACCTGGGTAACTTGTGCATGCGGGCTCTGTCATGGTACTTCCAACCTTGCTAGGCACCCTGCCGATGGTACTGACGATTTTTCATTCCGTCACAAGGTTCTCCTCTCAGCCTGCATTCTTCTTGAAGGTGATGCAACCATGCATCGACTCCTTTCAGCTTATACAACCAAAGGAACTCTACGATCTTCTAGAATATTCATGACCTCAAAGAAAATCTCCACTTCATGCAACCGATCATGGCACCCTTCAATATGAAAATTTCCATTAAAAGTTGGGATCTCACCTTTCACCTTGTATGTATCGCTCGCATATATAGGGCTAGGTAATCTTTGGTATGCATAGAGATCAGGTTCTTCAAGGGCATCATCATGGTCTTCACCTTGAAGTATGCCGAACTGCATGTTTTTTGTGGTAGTCTTGCTCCAAGATTACACCTCCTTCTTCATTGTTGAACATCTTCTTCTTTTCATGAACCTTGTTCATTGGCAGCAAGGGAAACACCCTTATCATCTCAACCAGCTGATCAATTCTCCAGTTAAGATCTTCACTAGCGCTTTGATTTGTTGTTGTGCAACACCCATCATCTTCTCTAATTGCACCATGCTTGTTGCAACTAACTCTCAGAGAGGACACCAGGAGCTACTTTGCATCAATGGGGCTCTAATACCACATGAAGCGGTGATGAGGACACTTTTGCACTCATTCCACCACTAATGACTAATGAATGCAAGAAATTATGAAATCCTTTTTTTAGTGTGTTTCCATAGGAAATTGACCCAAACATGGAAGAAAATCATCACAACGAAGGAAACACCAAGTGTGGGACCCAAGTCAATTAGGGTTACCGGAAAGGCAACAAAGCAAAAGAAAGTGCATAGTATGACCATGTGCGCTCATACAAGCGGTCGTACTACATGCCATCAGCACCATGGCATCAAACCAAGCACACTTTATAAAAGGGCCCAAGTCTAATTCACAACAGAGAGCAGCCCATCGATGAAACAGATTTCCAAAGTGTTCCTGGCAAGCAAGTGTTAGCTAGACAAAACAGAATAAAGCCTAGTTGATTATTTTGTCTACACTAACAAAATTTTGTGTTGATTATCTTGTCTTAACTAACCTTGCATAATAACCATGCCACTGCTACAACTATACTACCTTTTCAGGTGAAGGAAATGTCGGTCGCGGGGGAGGGGGCCTATCTAGGTGTACGGATCGTAAGTGAACAAAAACCTTCCCGTTATTTAGTTTAATCAACTGAGTTCCTTGCGGTCGATTTGTATCTTGCTCGAGGACGATCAATGTTTAAGCTTGGAGGGCTTGATGAGTGATATTTTTGCACTAATTAAACTGTTGTTTAAATCAGATAATTCCGGAATATCTTAGAGAATCACTTAGATACTGCCATCAAATGACTAATTAATGCAAGAAATTACGAAATCTTTTTTTAATGTATTTCCACAATAAATGGACCCAAACATGGAAGAAAATCATCAGTGGGGAAGAAGTGTTGGGGAACGTTGCATAAAATAAAATTTTCCAACCTTCACCAAGATCAATCTATGAGTTCATCTAGCAACAAGAGAGAGGAGTGCATCTACATACCCTTCTAGATCGCGAGCGGAAGCGTTCAAGAGAACGGGGTTGAGGGAGTCGTACTCGTCGTGATCCAAATCACCGGAGATCCTAGCGCCGAACGGACGGCACCTCCGCGTTCAACACACGTATGGTCAGCGTGACGTCTCCTCCTTCTTGATCCAGCAAGGGGGAAGGAGAGGTTGATGAAGATCCAGGAGCACGACGGCGTGGTGGTGGATACAGCAGGGTTCCGGCAGGGCTTCGCCAAGCGACTACGGGAGGAAGAGGTGTAGCAAGGGGGTAGGGAGGCGCCAGATGTCAGGGTCGCGGCTGCCCTCCCACCCCCCCTCTTTATATAGGGACCCCAGGGGGCGCTGGCCCTAGGAGATGGGATCTCCTAGGGGGGGCGGCGGCCAGGGAGTGGAGTGCCCCCCAAGGCAAGTGGAGGCGCCCCCTCCCCTAGGGTTCCCAACCCTAGGCGCAGAGGGGGGGCCAGGGGGGCGCACCAGCCCACCAGGGGCTGGTTCCCCTCCCACTTCAGCCCATGGGGCCCTCCGGGATGGGTGGCGCCACCCGATGGACCCTCGGGACCCTTCCGGTAGTCCCGGTACAATACCTGTGACCCCCAAAACTTTCCCGATGGCCGAAACTCGACTTCCCATATATAATTCTTTACCTCCGGACCATTCCGGAACTCCTCGTGACGTCCAGGATCTCATCTGGGACTCCGAACAACTTTCGGTTTGCTGCATACTCATATCATACAACCCTAGCGTCACCGAACCTTAAGTGTGTAGACCCTACGGGTTCGGGAGACACACAGACATGACCGAGACTGCTCTCCGGTCAGTAACCAACAGCGGGATCTCGATACCCATGTTGGCTCCTACATGCTCCTCTATGATCTCATCGGATGAACCAGGATGTCGAGGATTTAAGCAACCCCGTATACAATTCCCTTTGTCAATTGGTACTTTACTTGCCCGAGATTCGATCGTCGGTATCCCAATACCTCATTCAATCTCGTTACCTGCAAGTCACTTTACTCGTACCGTAATGCATGATCCCGTGACCAGACACTTGGTCACTTTGAGCTCATTATGATGATGCATTACCGAGTGGGCCCAGAGATACCTCTCCGTCATACGGAGTGACAAATCCCAGTCTCGATCCGTGTCAACCCAACAGATACTTTCGGAGATACCTGTAGTGCACCTTTATAGTCACCCGGTTACGTTGTGACGTTTCGTACACCCAAAGCACTCCTACGGTATCCGGGAGTTACACGATCTCATGGTCTAAGGAAAAGATACTTGACATTAGAAAAGCTCTAGCAAACGAACTACACGATCTTTGTGCTATGCTTAGGATTGGGTCTTGTCCATCACATCATTCTCCTAATGATGTGATCCCGTTATCAATGACATCCAATGTCCATAGTCAGGAAACCATGACTATCTGTTGATCAACGAGCTAGTCAACTAGAGGCTCACTAGGGACATAATGTGGTCTATGTATTCACACGTGTATTATGATTTCCGGATAATACAATTATAGCATGAATAAAAGAAAATTATCATGAACAAGGAAATATAATAATAATCCTTTTATTATTGCCTCTAGGGCATATTTCCAACAGTCTCCCACTTTCACTAGAGTCAATAATCTAGTTACATTGTGATGAATCGGACACCCATAGAGTTCTGGTGTTGATCATGTTTTGCTTGCGGAAGAGGTTTAGTCAACGGATCTGCGACATTTAGATCCGTATGTACTTTGCAAATATCTATGTCTCCATCTTGAACATTTTCACGGATGGAGTTGAAACGATGCTTGATGTGCCTGGTCTTCTTGTGAAACCTGGGCTCCTTGGCAAGGGCAATAGCTCCAGTGTTGTCACAGAAGAGAGTGATTGGCCCCGACGCATTGGTTATGACTCCTAGGTCGGTGATGAACTCCTTCATCCATATTGCTTCATGTGCTGCCTCTGAGGCTGCCATGTACTCCACTTCACATGTAGATCCCGCCACGACGCTCTGCTTGCAACTGCACCAGCTTACTGCTCCACGATTCAACATATAGACGTATCCGGTTTGTGACTTAGAGTCATCCAGATCTGTGTCGAAGCTAGCATCGACATAACCCTTTACAACGAGCTCTTTGTCACCTCCATAAACGAGAAGCATGTCCTTTGTCCTTTTCAGGTACTTCAGGATATTCTTGACCGTTGTCTAGTGTTCCTTGCTGGGATTACTTTGGTACCTTCCTACCAAACTTACGGCAAGGTTTACATCAGGTCTGGTACACAGCATGGCATACATAATAGATCCTATGGCTGAGGCATAGGGGATGACACTCATATCTTCTTTATCTTTTGCCGTGGTCGGGCATTGAGCCGAGCTCAATCTCACACCTTGCAATACAGGAAAGAACCCTTTCTTGGACTGATCCATTTTGAACTTCTTCAATATCTTATCAAGGTATGTGCTTTGTGAAGACCTATGAGGCGTCTCAATCTATCCCTATAGATCTTGATGCCTAATATGTAAGCAGCTTCTCCAAGGTCCTTCATTGAAAAACACTTATTCAAGTAGGTCTTAATGTTGTCCAAAAGTTCTATATCATTTCCCATCAAAAGTATGTCATCTACATATAATATGAGAAATGCTACAGAGCTCCCACTCACTTTCTTGTAAATGCAGGCTTCTCCATAAGTCTGCATAAACCCAAACGCTTTGATCATCTCATCAAAGCGAATGTCCCAACTCCGAGATGCTTGCACCAGCCCATAAATGGATCGTTGGAGCTTGCATACCTTGTTAGCATTCTTAGGATCGACAAAACACTCTGGCTGCATCATATCAGTTCCTCCTTAAGATAGCCGTTAAGGAATGCCGTTTTGACATCCATCTGCCATATCTCATAATCATAGTCTGCGGCAATTGCTAACATGATTCGGACAGACTTCAGCTTCGCTACGGGAGAGAAAGTCTCATCGTATTCAACCCCTTGAACTTGCCGACAACCCTTAGCGACAAGTCGAGCTTTATAGATGGTAACATTACCATCTGCGTTCGTCTTCTTCTTAAAGATCCATTTGTTTTCTATCGCTCGCCGATCATCGGGCAAGTCTGTCAAAGTCCATACTTTGTTTTCATACATGGATTCTATCTCGGATTGCATGGCTTCAAGCTATTTGTTGGAATCTGGGCCCGCCATCGCTTCTTCATAGTTCGAAGGTTCACCGTTGTCTAACAACATGATTTCCAGGACAGGGTTGCCATACCACTCTGGTGTGGATCGTGTCCTTGTGGACCTATGAAGTTCAGTAGCAAATTGATCCGAAGTACCTTGATCATCATCATTAATTTCCTCTCCAGTTGGTGTAGGCACCATAGGAACATTTTCCTGAGCTGCACTACTTTCCGGTTCAAGAGGTAGTACTTCATCGAGTTCTACTTTCCTCCCACTTACTCCTTTCAAGAGAAACTCTTTTTCCAGAAAGGATCCATTCTTGGCAACAAAGATCTTGCCTTCGGATCTAAGGTAGAAGGTATACCCAATGGTTTCCTTAGGGTATCCTATGAAGACGCATTTTTTCGACTTGGGTTTGAGCTTTTCAGGTTGAAGTTTCTTGACATAAGCATCACATCCCCAAAATTTTAGAAAGGACAACTTAGGTTTCTTCCCAAACCATAATTCATATGGTGTCGTCTCAATGGATTTAGACGGAGCCCTATTTAAAGTGAATGTAGCTGTCTCTAGAGCGTATCCCCAAAATGATAGCGGTAAATCGGTAAGAGACATCATAGATCGCACCATATCCAATAGAGTGCGATTATGACGTTCGGACACACCGTTACGTTGAGGTGTTCTAGGCGACGTGAGTTGTGAAACGATTCCACATTTTCGTAAGTGTGTACCAAATTCGTGACTTAAATATTCTCCTCCACGATCTGATCGTAAGAATTTTATCTTTCGGTCACGTTGATTCTCTACTTCATTCTGAAATTCCTTGAACTTTTCAAAGGTCTCAGACTTGTGTTTCATCAAGTAGACATACCCATATCTACTTTAGTCATCAATGAGAGTTAGAACATAACGATATCCTCCGCGAGCCTCAACGCTCATTGGACCACACACATCAGTATGTATGATTTCCAATAAGTTGGTTGCTCGCTCCATTGTTCCGGAGAACGAAGTCTTGGTCATTTTGCCCATGAGGCATGGTTCGCATGTGTCAAATGATTCATAATCAAGAGACTCTAAAAGTCCATCAGCATGGAGCTTCTTCATGCGCTTGACACCAATGTGACCAAGGCGGCAGTGCCACAAGTATGTGGGATTATCGTTATCAACTTTACATCTTTTGGTATTCACACTATGAATATGTGTAACATTACGTTCAAGATTCATTAAGAATAAACCATTGACCATCGGGGCATGACCATAAAACATATCTCTCATATAAATAGAACAACCATTATTCTCGGATTTAAATGAGTAGCCATCTTGTATTAAACGAGATCCAGATACAATGTTCATGCTCAAACTTGGCACTAAATAACAATTATTGAGGTTTAAAACTAATCCCGTGGGTAAATGTAGAGGCAGCGTGCCGACGGCGACCACATCGACCTTGGAACCATTCCTGACGCGCATCGTCACCTCGTCCTTCGCCAGTCTCCGCTTATTCCGCAGCTCCTGCTGTGAGTTACAAATATGAGCAACGACACCGGTATCAAATACCCAGGAGTTACCACGAGTACTGGTAAGGTACACATCAATTACATGTATATCAAATATACCTTTAGTGTTGCCGGCCTTCTTGTCCGCTAAGTATTTGGGGCAGTTCCGCTTCTAGTGACCCTTCCCTTTGCAATAAAAGCACTCAGTCTCAGGCTTGGGTCCATTCTTTGACTTCTTCCCGGCAACTGGCTTACCGGGCGCGGCAACATCTTTGTCGTCCTTCTTGAAGTTCTTCTTACCCTTGCCCTTCTTGAACTTGGTGGTTTTATTGACCATCGACACTTGATGTTCTTTCTTGATTTCTACCTCTGCTGACTTCAGCATTGAAAATACTTCAGGAATAGTTTTCACCATCCCCTGCATATTGTAGTTCATCACAAAGCTCTTGTAGCTCGGTGGGAGCGACTGAAGGATTCTGTCAATGACCGCCTCGTCCGGGAGGTTGATGTCCAGCTGGGACAGGCGGTTGTGCAACCCATACATTTTGAGTATGTGCTCACTGACAGAACTATTTTCCTCCATCTTGCAACTATAGAACTTGTCGGACACTTCATATCTCTCGACCCGGGCGTGAGCTTGGAAAACCATTTTCAGCTCCTCGAACATCTCATATGCTTCGTGTTGCTCAAAATGCTTTTGGAGCCCAGGTTCTAAGCTGTAAAGCATGCCGCACTGAACGAGGGAGTAATCATCAGCACGTGACTGCCAAGCGTTCATAACGTCTTGGTTTTCTGGGATGGGTGCTTCACCTAGCGATCCTTCTAGGACATATGCTTTCTTGGCAGCTATGAGGATGATCCTCAGGTTCCGGACCCAGTCCGTATAGTTGCTGCCATCATCTTTCAGCTTGGTTTTCTCTAGGAACGCGTTGAAGTTCATGTTGACATGAGCATTGGCCATTTGATCTACAAGACATATTTTGCAAAGATTTTAGACTAAGTTCATGATAATTAAGTTAATTTAATCAAATTATTTAATGAACTCCCACTCAAATTAGACATCCCTCTAGTCATCTAAGTGTTACATGATCCGAGTCGACTAGGCCGTGTCCGATCATCACGTGAGACGGACTAGTCATCATCGGTGAACATCTCCATGTTGATCGTATCTTCCATACGACTCATGTTCGACCTTTCAGTCTCTGTGTTCCGAGGCCATGTCTGTACATGCTAGGCTCGTCAAGTTAACCTAAGTGTTTTGCATGTGTAAAACTGTCTTATACCCGTTGTATGTGAACATAGGAATCTATCACACCCGATCATCACGTGGTGCTTCGAAACGATAAACTTTAGCAACGGCGCACAGTTAGGGGGGACACTTTCTTGAAATTCTTATAAGGGATCATCTTATTTACTACCGTCGTTCTAAGTAAACAAGATGCATAAACATAATAAACACCACATGCAATTATATAGTAGTGACATGATATGGCCAATATCATATAGCTCCTTTGATCTCCATCTTCGGGGCTCCATGATCATCTTCGTCACCGGCATGACACCATGATCTCCATCATCATGATCTCCATCATCGTGTCTCCATGAAGTTGCTCGCCAACTATTACTTCTACTACTATGACTAACGGTTTAGAAATAAAGTAAAGTAATTACATGGCGTTAAATCATTGACACGCAGGTCATACAATAATTAAGACAACTCCTATGGCTCCTGCCGGTTGTCATACTCATCGACATGCAAGTCGTGATTCCTATTACAAGAACATGATCTCATACATCACAATATATCATTCATCATTCATCACAACTTTTGGCCATATCACATCACAAAGCAATTGCTGCAAAAACAAGTTAGACGTCCTCTAATTATTGTTTGCATCTTTTATGTGGCTGCAATAGGGTTCTAGCAAGAACGTTTTCTTACCTACGAATAACCACAACGTGATTTGTCAACTTCTATTTACCCTTCATAAGGACCCTTTTCATCGAATCCGCTCCAACTAAAGTGGGAGAGACAGACACCCGCTAGCCACCTTATGCAACTAGTGCATGTCAGTCGGTCGAACCTGTATCACGTAAGCGTACGTGTAAGGTCAGTCCGGGCCGCTTCATCCCACAATACCGCTGAATTAAAATAAGACTAGTAGTGGCAAGAAAGTTGACAACATCTACGCCCACAACAGATTTGTGTTCTACTCGTGCAATAGAGAACTACGCATAGACCTAGCTCATGATGCCACTGTTGGGGAACGTTGCATAAAATAAAATTTTCCTACGTTCACCAAGATCAATCTATGAGTTCATCTAGCAACGAGAGAGAGGAGTGCATCTACATACCCTTGTAGATCGCGAGCGGAAGCGTTCAAGAGAACGGGGTTGAGGGAGTCGTACTCGTCGTGATCCAAATCACCGGAGATCCTAGCGCCGAACGGACGGCACCTCCGCGTTCAACACACGTACGGTCAGTGTGACGTCTCCTCCTTCTTGATCCAGCAAGGGGGAAGGAGAGGTTGATGAAGATCTAGCAGCACGACGGCGTGGTGGTGGATGCAGCAGGGTTCCGGCAGGGCTTCGGCGACTACGGGAGGAGGAGGTGTAGCAAGGGGGTAGGGAGGCGCCAGATGTCAGGGTCGCGGCTGCCCTCCCACCCCCCCCCCCCTCTTTATATAGGGACCCCAGGGGGGCGCCGGCCCTAGGAGATGGGATCTCCTAGGGGGGCGGCGGCCAGGGGGGTGGAGTGCCCCCCAAGGCAAGTGGAGGCGCCCCCTCCCCTAGGGTTCCCAACCCTAGGCGCAGAGGGGGGCCCAGGGGGGGGCGCACCATCCCACCAGGGGCTGGTTCCCCTCCCACTTCAGCCCATGGGGCCCTCCAGGATGGGTGGCCCCACCCGTTGGACCCCCGGGACCCTTCCGGTGGTCCCGGTACAATACCGGTGACCCCCGAAACTTTCCCGATGGCCGAAACTCGACTTCCCAATATAATTCTTTACCTCCGGACCATTCCGGAACTCCTCGTGACGTACGGGATCTCATCCGGGACTCCGAACAACTTTCGGTTTGCTGCATACTCATATTCATACAACCCTAGCGTCACCGAACCTTAAGTGTGTAGACCCTACGGGTTCGGGATACCCATGTTGGCTCCTACATGCTCCTCGATGATCTGATCGGATGAACCACGATGTCGAGGATTTAAGCAACCCCATATACAATTCCCTTTGTCAATCGGTACGTTACTTGCCCGAGATTCGATCGTCGGTATCCCAATACCTCATTCAATCTCGTTACCTGCAAGTCACTTTACTCGTACCGTAATGCATGATCCCGTGACCACACACTTGGTCACTTTGAGCTCATTATGATGATGCATTACCGAGTGGGCCCAGAGATACCTCTCCGTCATACGGAGTGACAAATCCCAGTCTCGATCCGTGTCAACCCAACAGATACTTTCGGAGATACCTGTAGTGCACCTTTATAGTCACCCAGTTACGTTGTGACGTTTGGTACACCCAAAGCACTCCTACGGTATCCGGGAGTTACACGATCTCATGGTCTAAGGAAAAGATACTTGACATTGGAAAAGCTCTAGCAAACGAACTACACGATCTTTGTGCTATGCTTAGGATTGGGTCTTGTCCATCACATCATTCTCCTAATGATGTGATCCCATTATCAATGACATCCAATGTCCATAGTCAGGAAACCATGACTATCTGTTGATCAACGAGCTAGTCAACTAGAGGCTCACTAGGGACATAATGTGGTCTATGTATTCACACGTGTATTATGATTTCTGGATAATACAATTATAGCATGAATAAAAGACAATTATCATGAACAAGGAAATATAATAATAGTCCTTTTATTATTGCCTCTAGGGCATATTTCCAACAGGAAGCACCAAGTGTGGGAGACAAGTGAAGCCAGTTGGGGTCGCCACTTGCCAGGAGGGCAACAGAACAAACGATGGCGCACGATACGACTACGCGCTCGTGCCAGCGGTCATACCACACACCATCAACACCGTTGCATCCAACCAAGCACACTTTATAAAAGGGCCCAAGTATAATTCACAAGAGAGAGCCTCCATTGACGAAACATGGAACCATAAGTCATTAACAAACCCTAGCCGCCACCATTTACCATCTCATCTCCATAGCTATCACTAGCATAGTCATTCTCTCCCGATTTAGCCACGCTGTATTCGAAATAAAGCAGTCGGCAAATATTGTAAGACTATTCATCAATTAATCAATCATCTTTATGTCATCTTCAATGATTTCCTTGCGATCGATCACAATGTGTGAGTAATTCCTTAAGGCAACAGGTTGAGACAAGGTCTTGCAAGCCTATGTATTTGTGCACGGGATCATTGGAATGACCTTGCTTGATTGATGTTATTTGTATGTGTTGCCGGGGGATGACCCCCGGGTAGGCCCAAGACGGCGAACGGCGCTCCAAAATATTGACAGGGGAGTGCCCCCTGGCTGGCTGAATCTGGCTGGGTTGAGTCTGGCTGGGCTAAATCTGGTCGGGTTCTCCTGGCCGGGTTCTCCCTGGCCGGGATCTCCTGGCCGGGTTCTCCCTGGCCAGGTTCTCCTGTCCGGGTTCTCCTTGGCCGAGTTATCCTTGTCCGGGTTCTTCCTGGTCGGGTTCAGCTTGGCCATGTCAACCAAGACGTCCCATCGGACATGCACAGACGTAATGGCCATGCTCTACAGTGGAGCACTGTATATGAATGCCTAACACTATAGATGAGCAGCTGGCACTGTTCCCGCATCATGTGACACTTCAACAGTGTAGTTAGGCCATGTGGGCCACCTCTTGTCCCCTAGGCACCCCTTTATAAGGTGACCCAGGGAGCCCATTTTCCCTCAGGCACCCACACGCTCATACAACCATCTCTCTCATTCCCATCCCCACACACACATGAGCCAGAGAAGAGGAGCGCTCCCAGCCTCCTTCTTCCTCCACCGGATACAGCTCCAGGAGCACCCCTTAACTACTACATATACACTGCATATATCATATGACATGCAGGAGTTGGGGTGTTAACTCTCGGGAGAGCCCCGAACCTTGGTAAATCACAGCATGATGTTTGCCCAATCTTGTCCCTTGATGTCCACTACAGCCTAGCCCTCACCTTAAGCCACCTCGTGGCATCTGTCGTCTCGCGAACCCGCCCGCGAGATAACCACGAAATGTGTGATTTGCAACGGAGTTGTCTTTTGCCTTCTTCTCGTTCTAAGGCTTTGCAAGTATGCAAGATCCCGCAGATCGATGAAGGAGGTAAAAAGCGAGGATGTGTGGAACGCTATTATGAAAACCAGTGACATAAAGAATTAGTATGATAGCGGAGAGCAATTCCTTGGGAATAAATGAGGTGTAGTCATTAAACGTCCAATACTTTTGTCTAAAATAATTCTTAATAACCAAGGTAACCCCGCTTGACGGTAAGGGGGGGCATTGGACAACTGACTCTCGATGCAGGTCATGACGTACTTAGGACACATCCCCCACTTTATCGCGTTGTGAGGACATCGTAACGGTGTCTTCCGAGACTATGTTTACTATCAAGATGAGATCACAAGCACAAGTACATGGTTGTGAGTGTAAGTCCTCATACCCATGCCTATTTCCATATCATTGTTTACATCCAAAAGGTTTGATAAAAGGTCTGGTTGAAAACTAGAACATTTTGCAAGAAGCCGAGAACAACTTGATTGAATCTTTGTCATAGAGTACATCCTCCCATGGATTAGACACCCTAGGTTACTCCTTGGGGAAAAGGCAAGGGGACTTTGTGCAATCCAAACCGGATCTCAAAGTGTCATAAAAAACACATGGTTGTGGAGGAATAACTCCACCTTGCAGCTACAAATTGTACAACACTACAGTTCAAGGAGATGCTTCAAGGTGATGCGCTAGATATCACTCTAGAGGCAAACATATGTCGATATGTCAGCAAGAGTTCAATCAAAAACTCCTAGAGCACAAGATCTAGTCCTAGATCTTAGAAATGAACACCAAATTCTGTTATAGATAGTGAGGTACATAGTCTGCTTACAAACAAGAGATGAGGATCTCTATTTATTGGATTTGGGAAGCCTTCACAACTCAACTTCTACTTATAGCTAGAACACTAGAAAACATTGCTTAACATACAATATTCCACTCATAGCTAGAAGACTTTAGAAAACAGTAACTAAAACTAAGAAACAACAAAATACTAATACTTTAGTAGAAGTAGAAGTAGTCAGATGGATTTGACTTATGATTTTATTTTTCCTTCTCTATTGCTCCTCATCGGGTTTTCTACGGCATCTGGCGACGAGAAAGTCGAACCATCCAATAAGCACCAACCCCAATTACACGAGGGGACCATGTTGGTGATGGTGCTGGTGCCCATTATTTGCTCTGATGAAAGCTGGTAGCATGCAAGTAACAAGGAATCAAGGATAATGTACTTCTGAAAGGACAATGACAAAGTAAGTCCATGCTCACAAGTCACAAGGGCAGTCTCCATTGGAGTGAAGTGTATCTTGCTCATAATTCCCTAACAGAATATAAAGTTTGGTACATGGAACTCAATAATCTTCTAGTCTTGGCCGTTTAGCAGTTGCAATTTACAAACTTACACACGTACCTTAATGGGTGTCAGTCACCACTCACAATTGTGGGCAATCTTCAGGACAAAGCTTCAAATGTACTCGATTATACACAGCTTTTGCATGATAATTCTCCGCGCGCAATGAGTCAGGTACATAATCAACTCTGAGCACAAGAAAATAAGAAATGTATTCACATGGCAGATGGACATCAAAGAATCAACCTGCTGCATGGATTAGACAGACGAATTTGCTTCACAAAACTGGTGTTGGACTTGATGTGCCTGGCCTCACTTGCGGGCATTATTGAGGACTGAGACAGAATTATCGAAAGCACAAGTCCGACCACATAAGAATGGTACTTGGATGCAGTTGAAATGTGAGATGGGCCTAGAGCCCATATGACAATTTCAGATTTGATCTCTAAGGGCCCATGTAGGTGGCATGACAAGGTGGTGGGAAGTTTAGTCCCACCATGCTAGTGGAAGGAAATTTGGAGTGGTTTATAAGGGTGGCTCTTCTACATGCTATTGGAGCTTGAGAAGAGAAGAGGCCCTCGCGCGCTCCTCCTCCACCGCCCGCCTCGCCACGCCACGCCTCGCCTCGCCTCGTCACGACGCGCCGCGGGAATGAGCCGAGCCGAGCTCACACCTATACGCTTATTTTTGCCAGTCACTAACGGAGAGGTTCTGACAGCAGGGCCACGATCTGAGACGTCGGATTATGGGCTGTCACGGACTCAGACGTGGGTCAAGCCCACGTCTCTCCATGCGGTTGCGTCTATATAAGTGTGTTGTGTCCCCTAACCCTAGCCGCCACAATCAGATCACATCTGCTCCACGCGAACCGCCCACCTTCGTTCCTTTGCTGCTGCTGCCGCCGGTGACTCCATCCCGTCCGCCGCGTACACGGTCGACGGGAGAGCAGGTCTCCGAAACTCCATCTCTCTGGTTCCTGTACGGGAGAGAGACGAATAGGTTTTTGGGAAGCGACTACGCGACTGCTCGCCTCCGATCCACTACTTCCTCTACGTCTGCGTCGTCTCCGTCATCACCATGTCCAGCGACGCCGAACGCGCCGCCGCCGAGAAGACCGAGGCCGACAAGAAGGCTGCCGAGGACGCTTCTGCTGCTGCCACCGCGGCGGCGGCTTCTGCATGGCCTACTGGAGGGTATACCGCGTTTATCCCTCTCCTGATAATTTCTGTATTAGCAGTGCTAGCATCATGTGTAGATTTGTCTACTATTTGCGTAGTACGTGCTTGTTTAGATCAGTACCAGCATGTTGTTAGTTCTGTCAATGCCATGCTAGTTATCTACTTATGGATTAAATTAGTCGAAAAAATGCCTGTTTTCTTAGCAATCCAAAAACCTATTATGTGTAGGAATTTTTTGGCAAGTGGCTTTGCCGCAGCACTGAAACCGGATAAGTTTACCGGTACGTATTTTAAGCGTTGGCAGACAAAGACCACTTTATGGCTCACGGCTATGAACGTGTTCTGGGTCACCGGTGTGTCCACGGGAACGATTGCTCCTGAACAGGAGAAGGCGTTCAGGGAGGCAACCACTGTGTTTCTCGGAGCAGTTCTTAGCGTGATCGGAGATAAACTGGTCGACGCATATTTACATGTGCATGTCGCCAAGGACTTGTGGGAGGCGCTCGAATCTAAGTTCGGGGCCGCCGATGCAGGGAGCGAGATGTATATTATAGAGCAGTTCCACGATTACAAGATGGTTGAGAACCGTCCTGTACTGGAGCAGGCTCATGAGATAATATGCATTGTTAAGGAGCTTGAGCTTCTGAAGTGCGAGTTACCGGGCAAGTTTGTCGCGGGCTGCATAATCGCTAAGCTCCCCAATTCCTGGAGGAACTTTGCCACCACTCTGAAACATCAGAGGCGTGAATTCTCTGTGGAGGATGTCATTGGCCATCTGAGTGTTGAGCAGAATTCGAGGGCAAAGGACTCGCACGGAAAAGGGGCCGAAGGGACTTCTGTTGCCAACATGGTGAACCAGAGGAACTTCAACTCCCACAAGTTCAAGGGAAAGAACGGTGTCCAACAGAATACCGACTTCAAGAAGAAGGGTAAGAAGACCTTCAAGAAGAACAAGAAGGATGAGGGCTGCTTTACTTGTGGTTCGGCTGAACATTGGGCCAACAAGTGCCCAAACAAGTTTAAGAAGTCAGGACAGGACTCCAAGTCTGTCAACATGATTGTGGGCAACAATGAGAATGGTGCATCTGGGTACGGTAATTTATTTACTGTTTTTTCAGTGTTTCAGCCTACCGATTGGTGGGTGGATACAGGTGCAGGTGTTCATGTGTGTGCTGACATTTCATTGTTCTCTTCTTACCAGGTCACAGGCCACGGGTCCGTATTGATGGGGAATGGCGCGAGTGCTTCTGTTCATGGTGTTGGCACGGTCGATCTGAAGTTTACTTCGGGAAGGATCGTGCAGCTGAAGAACGTGCAGCATGTCCCCGCCATCAAGAAGAACCTCGTTAGTGGCTCCCTTCTATGTAGAGAAGGGTTTAAGTTGGTATTCGAGTCTAATAAATTAGTTGTTACTAAGTATGGACTATTTGTTGGAAAAGGTTATGAGAGCGGAGGGATGTTCCGCCTTTCCCTCGCAGATTTCTGTAATAAAGTCGTGAACCATATTCATTCGAGTGTTAATGAATCTGAGGTTTGGCATTCACGTCTTTGTCACATAAGTTTCGGTGTTATGACGCGGCTAGCTAAGTTGGATTTAATCCCGAGTTTCACTTTAGCCAAAGGTTCTAAGTGCCTGTCATGTGTGCAAGCTAAGCAACCTCGCCAGCCTCACAAGGCTGCGGAGGAGAGACACTTGGCACCATTAGAACTCATACATTCTGATCTTTGTGAGATGAACGGTGTATTGACTAAAGGTGGAAAGAAATACTTCATGACATTGATAGATGATTCCACTAGATATTGCTATGTGTATCTGTTAAATACTAAAGATGAGGCTCTACACTACTTTAAAATCTATAAGGCAGAAGTTGAGAATCAACTTGAAAATAAAATTAAACGAGTCCGTTCAGATCGTGGTGGAGAGTACTTCTCGAGTGAGTTTGATTCCTTCTGTGCGGAACACGACATTATTCATGAGAGGACGCCTCCCTATTCACCCCAGTCAAACGGGGTTGCCGAGCGGAAAAACCGTACTCTAACTGATCTGGTTAACGCCATGTTAGATACATCGGGTTTATCCAAGGCATGGTGGGGGGAGGCTATATTGACGGCATGTCATGTCCTGAATAAAGTTCCGACAAAGGATAATGAGATCACTCCCTATGAGAAATGGGCAAAGAGAAGGACAACACTCTCGTACTTGCGTACTTGGGGCTGTTTGGCGAAAGTCAACGTGCCGATCCCCAAAAAGCGTAAGCTTGGACCCAAGACTGTGGACTGCGTTAATTTGGGCTACGCTAAGAACAGCGTTGGCTATAGATTTCTAGTAGTGAAATCTGAGGTACCTGACCAGAAGGTCGGTACAATTATGGAGTCTAAGGATGCTACATTCTTTGAGGATATTTTTCCTATGAGAGATATGCAAAGCACTTCTAGACAGGAATCTGAGGAGACTCCTGAGCCTGCCATTCCTATGGAATATTATGAACGAACACATGATGAAAATCCTGAGGAGGATGACGAGGAAACCCTTGGTAGGGGCAAGAGACAAAGGACTGCAAAGACCTTTGGTGATGATTTCTTTGTGTACCTCGTGGATGATACTCCCACTTCTATCTCAGAAGCGTATGCCTCTCCAGAAGCTGACTACTGGAAGGATGCGGTCCGTAGCGAGATGGATTCCATCATGGCTAACGGGACATGGGAGATCACTGAGCGTCCCTATGGTTGCAAACCATTGGGATGTAAGTGGGTGTTCAAGAAAAAGCTTAGGCCCGATGGTACGATTGAAAAGTACAAGGCTAGGCTTGTGGCCAAGGGCTATGACCAGAAAGAAGAGGAAGATTTCTTCGATACTTATTCACCTGTGGCTAGACTGACAACCATTCGAGTATTACTCTCATTGGCGGCCTCACATGGTCTTGTCGTCCATAAAATGGATGTTAAGACGGCTTTTCTGAATGGAGAGCTAAATGAGGAAATCTACATGCAACAGCCAGATGGCTTTGTGATAGATGGTCAGGAAAGGAAGGTGTGTAAGTTGCTGAAATCTTTATATGGCCTGAAGCAAGCACCTAAGCAATGGCATGATAAGTTCAATACAACTCTGACATCTGTTGGTTTCGTTGTTAATGAGGCTGACAAATGTGTATACTATCGCCATGGTGGGGGCGAAGGAGTTATACTGTGCTTGTATGTTGATGACATACTGATATTCGGAACAAACCTCAAAGTCATTGAGGAGGTCAAATCGTTTCTATCTCAGAACTTTGAGATGAAAGACCTTGGTGTGGCTGATGTTATCTTGAACATCAAGCTACTGAGAGATAATGAGGGTGGGATCACACTTCTGCAATCCCATTATGTTGAGAAGGTGTTGAGCCGTTTTGGATATTCGGACTGCACACCATCTCAAACACCATATGATCCTAGCGTGTTGATTCGAAAGTCCAAAGGCATGGCTAAAGATCAATTGAGATACTCTCAAATCATTGGTTCACTGATGTACCTAGCGAGCGCAACGAGGCCTGACATCGCGTTTGCTGTGAGCAAACTGAGCCGGTTTGCTTCCAAACCGGGTGATGTACATTGGCATGTTGTTGAAAGAGGTATGCGCTATCTGAAAGGTACTATGAAATATGGACTTCACTATACCGGAGACCCGTCGGTACTTGAAGGGTATAGTGATGCGAATTGGATCTCTGATGCTGATGAGATGAAGGCCACAACTGGGTATATGTTTACTCTTGGAGGTGGCGCTGTTTCCTGGAAGTCTTGCAAGCAAACGATCTTAACGAGATCGACAATGGAAGCAGAATTAACAGCATTAGACACTTCTGGTGTTGAAGCAGGATGGCTTCGAGATCTTTTGATGGACTTGCCATTGGTTAATAAACCGGTTCCAGCTATCCTTATGAACTGTGATAATCAAACTGTCATCACCAAGGTGAAGAGTTCAAAGGACAACATGAAGTCCAACAAACACATAAGAATGAGATTAAAAGCTGTCAGAAAATTAAGAAACTCCGGGGTGATAGCGTTGGACTATGTCCATACGGCTAAGAATCTGGCAGATCCCTTTACGAAAGGGCTATCGCGTGTAGTGATAGATAGTGCATCGAGGGAGATGGGTATGAGACCCACATGAGTTGCCATGGTGGTAACCCAACCTATGTGATCGGAGATCCCGTGAAGTAGGACCTGGGAAAACAAGCCAGTGGTGAACTGAGGAGAGTAACTTTACTAACTCACTCCATTGGAGATGCAATACTCTCGGAAATTGTATGGAAGGATGATTACTGTCTTAATGTGTTCCAAGGCTTATATGTATAAGCAAGATGCTGTCCTACAGAGCGATCTTTGGAGGAACACACCTATGTGAGCCCGACTGCTAGTCACAGTCTATGAGATTGGGGTGCTCTCTAGCAAGCTCATGAATAGGCCAGGAGTGTGACTTATATGCTCCACCCGAGGGGTCAGCCTTCGGCAGCCCAGTACTAGTAAGACATGTGGTGAAACTTCTTTACGCCAAACTGACAATTCAAGGCATAGTCCATTGTTCAGTTGTGAAGGAGTGGAGCTACTTGCTCTAGGTGAAGCTCAACCTTAACAGGTCTTCACTAAAACACTAGTATATCGAAACAGCGTTTGGAACAAAGGACAAAGTGAGCCCCTGAGATCTGGTGGGGGATTGTTGAAATGTGAGATGGGCCTAGAGCTCATATGACAATTTCAGATTTGATCTCTAAGGGCCCATGTAGGTGGCATGACAAGGTGGTGGGAAGTTTAGTCCCACCATGCTAGTGGAAGGAAAGTTGGAGTGGTTTATAAGGGTGGCTCTTCTACATGCTATTGGAGCTTGAGAAGAGAAGAGGCCCTTGCGCGCTCCTCCTCCGCCGCCCGCCTCGCCACGCCTCGTCATGACGCGCCGCGGGTTGCGGGAATGAGCCGAGCCGAGCTCACACCTATACGCTTATTTTTGCCAGTCACTAACGGAGAGGTTCTGACAGCAAGGCCACGATCTGAGACGTCAGATCGTGGGCTGTCACGGACTCGGACGTGGGTCAAGCCCACGTCTCTCCACGCGGCTGCGTCTATATAAGTGTGTTGTGTCCCCTAACCCTAGCCGCCACGATCAGATCACATCTGCTCCACGCGAACCGCCCACCTTCGTTCCTTTGCTGCTGCTGCCGCCAGTGACTCCATCCCGTCCGCCGCGTACACGGTCGACGGGAGAGCAGGTCTCCGAAACTCCGTCTCTCTGGTTCCTGTATGGGAGAGAGACGAATAGGTTTTTGGGAAGCGACTACGCGACTGCTCGCCTCCGATCCACTACTTCCTCTACGTCCGCGTCGTCTCCGTCATCACCATGTCCAGCGACGCCGAACGCGCCGCCGCCGAGAAGACCGAGGCCGACAAGAAGGCTGCCGAGGACGCTTCTGCTGCTGCCACCGCGGCGGCGGCTTCTGCATGGCCTACTGGAGGGTATACCGCGTTTATCCCTCTCCTGATAATTTCTGTATTAGCAGTGCTAGCATCATGTGTAGATTTGTCTACTATTTGCGTAGTACGTGCTTGTTTAGATCAGTACCAGCATGTTGTTAGTTCTGTCAATGCCATGCTAGTTATCTACTTATGGATTAAATTAGTCGAAAAATTGTTTGTTTTCTTAGCATGTACCTCGCTCTTCAATCTTCCGGATGAGCTAGCAAAGAATACCAGATCTGTTTTGTTGTCTTTCAGCATCCTGACCCTTTAAATTGTGTTGGGAGTTCAGAAATATGTAGGTCGCTGGAATTGTGGATGTTCAGAAAAATGAGAAGCATTGGACCCATCTGACAACGAAATGGATGGAGATAAGCAGTCGTATTTTGATGCAATATCAGGACTATGTATCACAAAAATCACCCCACAGCTTGAAGTAGAATACCCTGAAGAGGTTATCTTCTAGTACTGGTGATAACTGATGGCAGAATTCCAGGACAGGAGGTGTATGTGAATGTAGTTGTTCATTTCCAAGAAACTATTTTGTTGGTGACTATTAGTACCAGGCAACTGTACCTAACGACAGATGAGAGTTTGTTACCAATATTCCAGACATGAACACTTGCCAACTTTAAAATGGTGAAAACGGTGCTTATCCCTGACAACAATCTCTCGATTCTCCACAGCTGACATAAACTTGATGGCGAGATGGCAATCCCCGCATATCCTCAGGTTTTTTATTACTCTGATAGGAGTGGTACTCCCAACGCTCATCATGAGCCCATATGCTACTGCCAGTTTTTCACCGTGATATCTAAGTGCACCCTCTCTCTCCTCCTCTTCTAACTCATGCAGAACTGACTCAGTTTCAGGAATGTAGCCAGCGGCACTAATCCTATGAATCAGTTCTTCCAAGTACTGGTAAATCTCTGTAGTCTGTGGATGAGACATTTCACCCATGCGAAATAAATGGGAAATACCTCCTAGCTCAATCAAGCTGAATCCTATCTGCTTCTTCAATCTTCTCTTGATCATGGTATTCCTCACTTTCTCAACATGGTGCATTTTACCGGATAGAGCATAAATATTGGAAAGCAAAACATGGTAGGATGGATTCTCAGGCTCGAGAGCAATCAATCGCTCAGCCACCTCCACCCCAAGATTAAAATTCTTGTGCATCTTGCATGCCCCAAGTACTGCTGTCCAAACTTCAGGCCCTGGCTCTCCAGGCATATAATCACTTATAAATTGCATTGCTTCATCAAGAAGTCCAGCCCTTCCAAACATATCAACCATAGAACAATAGTGCTCGACACGAGGGACCAGTCCATAGATCCTTTTCATGCAAGCAAAAGCATCACGACCCTCCATAACTAACCCAGAGTGTGCACATGCAGATAGAACAGCAATAAACGTGATATGATTGGGTGGCGGCCCCTCGCGTCTCATCAAATGGAACAGCTTGATCGCCTCATGACCATGGCCGTGCATTCCATATCCAGCGATCATGGAAGTCCATGTAACCACATTCCGCTCCTGGAGCGCATCGAACCATCTGCGAGCTTTGTCCACAACACCACACCTGGCATACATGTTCACAAGAGCAGAGCCAAGAAACACACTGATGTCCATTCTTTCAGAAACAATACGTTTCTCCACTTCACGCCCCAAGTCCAGTGCACCAGCCTGTGCGCAAGCAGAGAGCGTGGCTACAAACGTCATGGAGTCAGGCACCACCTTCGCCGCCTGCATCTCCTTATACACCTCGATCCCCCGCTCGGCAAGCCCATTCTGTTCATACCCAGAAATCATTGCGTTCCAAGCCACAACACTTCTATCACGAATTGAGTCGAACAGCTTGCGTGCAACACCCAGTTGCCCGCACTTGGAATACAGCACAAGAAGAGACGTCAGCACGAAGCGGTCCGAGCCAAACCCTAGGAGGATGGAGTGCGTGTGGATGGCCGTGCCGGTTCGGATGGCCGACAGGTCGGCGCAGGCCTTGGCGACGGCGGTGAAGGTGAAACTGGAGAAAGGAAGGGCGGCGGAGAGGAGGCTGCGGTAGAAGGCAATAGCGGCGACCGGGAGGCCGTGGTGCGCGGCCGTACGCGTGAGGGAGGAGAAGAGGAAGGAGTCGGTGCGGGGTGGGAGGTCGCGAGGAGGTGCGCGTACGGGGCGGCGCCCGCTGCGACGGCGAGCGTGGCCAGCTTGGTGATGAGGGGGAGGGAGCGGCTGTGGCCTGTGACGACGAGGCGCGCGTGAGCTTGTTTCAGAGCGCCAGCACGAGGGCCGGCGAGGAGGAGCGAGCTGTATTCCGGCGAGGGGTGGTGGGAGTCCATCCGGAGGGCTGGAAGCCTGGAACTGAATTGAGGAATTGAATATTCCCTTTCGGGCGGGAGCTGGTAAATACACACACGGTGCAAGGGTTCGCTTGAGCAACCAGCACCGACGCTTATGCCATTTTTTTAATTACGAAGGATTGCGAGCTACGAGTTGTTGTGGGATGTGTGGGATGGTGAGCTACTCCCACGAAGGATAAGTTGTTGTGCGATGCGTGATTGGCCGTATCCGCATATTTCATACACAGAAGCAGAGGGAGGACTTTCTGTAGCAAGTGCATGAATCGTTTCACGCACGAAAGCACACTACACCCTACGACATATACATCATTCAACAACGCAATGTGAGGTCGTTATCGTATCGCTGGTATGCTATCCAGACCAGCGTCACCAAGTTTTGTAACGTGGTTCGTCAGCTGGAGGCAAGTTGGCCATTGCATGTAGCAGACGTTAAGTTTTGTTTCCTCTTGCTTAACTTGTTGATTGATTCGTACACTCAATGTTGATGTGCTCATTATGTAGCCCGCAGGCGCTGCCGTGATGTACCACAAGACAGAGACCCAACCATTTATGTATACATGTTGTTGGATGAAATTGAAAGGGGAGTATGTGTGGGAGGGCATGATCCATTTATGAAAAACTTGTTGTGCATCCGGTTAATCTAGTCAAATTTGAGACATTATTGTGCTAGACTTAATTTGCATGTTATGTATGGATGATTTGTGATATTTTCTATCCGAACTTTGACGAATATCTGCCGGTTTGCATGAATTTCGTCCGGTTAGTTCAAATGCGGGTTGAAATGTATTCAGGCAAAGTTGGATGGAGGCCTCCCGCATTGTGTCCGCAGACTAGTCCCTCTGTCCACAGACGGATGCATGAGGAAATTTGCGGGCCGCCGTTGGAGATGCCCTAAGAATACTATGGGTGTCAATACTTCACAAAACTTCATGCATGAGTAAAATGGTCTGCCAAGTTTGATACCCCATTTTTTGAATTTTTCTATTATTTTTTAAAATTTACTATTCATGTGGTGCGCATAGAGGCCAACCCTAGGCGACACGGGGGGGGACCACGCCGCCGGCCCTAGGCCCCCTCCCCTCGCTTCCTCCGTCCTGCCGCCGCCTGAGGTCTCACCGGCGAAGCCTGGCCTATGATGGCGGCGGTGAAGGAAATATGCCCTAGAGGCAATAATAAAGTTATTATTTATTTTCTTATTTCATGATAAATGTTTATTATTCATGCTAGAAGTGTATTAACCGGAAACATAATACATGTGTGAATACATAGACAATAAAGTATCACTAGTATGCCTCTACTTGACTAGCTCGTTAATCAAAGATGGTTAAGGTTTCCTAACCATAGACATGAGTTGTCATTTGATAAACGGGATCACATCATTAGGAGAATGATGTGATTGACTTGACCCATTCTGTTAGCTTAGCACTTGATTGTTTTAGTTTACTGCTATTGCTTTCTTCATGAGTTATACATGTTCCTATGACTATGAGATTATGCAACTCCCGATTACCGGAGGAACACTTTGTGTGCTACCAAACGTCACAACGTAACTGGGTGAATATAAAGGTGCTCTACAGGTGTTTCCAATGGTACTTCTTGAGTTGGCATAGATCTAGATTAGGATTTGTCACTCCGATTGTTGGAGAGGTATCTCCGGGCCCTCTCGGTAATGCACATCACTGTAAGCCTTGCAAGCAATGTAACTAATAAGTTAGTTGCGGGATGATGCATTACAGAACGAGTAAAGAGACTTGCCGGTAACGAGAATGAGCTAGGTATTGAGATACCGACGATCGAATCTCGGGCAAGTAACATATCGATGACAAAGGGAACAACGTATGTTGTTATGCGGTTTGACCGATAAAGATCTTCGTAGAATATGTAGGAGCCAATATGAGCATCCAGGTTCAGCTATTGGTTATTGACCGGAGACGTGTCTCGGTCATGTCTACATAGTTCTCGAACCCGTATGGTCCGCACGCTTAATGTTCAATGACGATCGGTATTATGAGTTTATGTGTTTTCATGTACCGAAGATACTTCGGAGTCCCGGATATGATCACGGACATGATGAGGAGTCTCAAAATGGTCAAGACATAAAGGTCGATATATTGGATGACTATGTTTCGACTTCGAAAGTGTTCCGGGCAAGTTCGGGCATATACCGGAGTACCAGGGGGTTACCGGAACCCCCCGGGGAGTATAATGGGCCATATGGGCCTTAGTGGAGAAGAGGAGGGGCGGCCAAGGCAGGGCCGCGCCCCCCTCCCCCTCTAGTCCGAATTGGACAAGGAGGGGGGCGGCGCCCCCCTTTCCTTCCCCCTCTCTCCTCCTTCCCCCTTCTCCTACTCCTACTAGGAAAGGAGGAGTCCTACTCCCGGTGGGATTAGGACTCCCCCCTTGGCGTGCCCTCCTCCTGGTCGGCCGCCTCCCCCCCTAGCTCCTTTATATACGGGGGCATGGGGGGCACCCCAAGACACAAGTTGATCATTGATCTTTAGCCGTGTGCGGTGCCCCCCTCCACCATAATCCACCTCGGTCATATATCGTAGCGGTGCTTAGGCGAAGCCCTGCGTTGGTAGCTTCATCAACACCGTCATCACGCCGTCGTGCTGACGGAACTCTCCTTCGCAGCTCTACTGGATCGTGAGTTCGTGGGACGTCACCGAGCTGAACGTGTGCAGATCAGCGAGGTGTCGTACGTTCGGTACTTGGATCGGTCGATCGTGAAGATGTACGACTACATCAACCGCGTTGCCATAACGCTTCCGCTTACGGTCTATGGGGGTACATGGACGACACTCTCCCCTCTCGTTGCTATGCATCACCATGATCTTGCGTGTGCGTAGGAATTTTTTTGAAATTACTACGTTCCCCAACAGTGGCATCCGAGCCTGGTTTATGCGTATATGTTATATGCACGAGTAGAACACAAGTGAGTTGTGGGCGATACAAGTCATACTGCTTACCAGCATTGTCATGCTTTGGTTCGGCGGTATTGTTGGATGAAGCGGCCCATACCGACATTACGTGTACGCTTACGCGAGACTGGTTCTACCGACGTGCTTTGCACATAGGTGGCTGGCGGGTGTCAGTTTCTCCAACTTTAGTTGAACCGAGTGTTGCTACGCCCGGTCCTTGAGAAGGTTAAAACAACACTAACTTGACGAAATATCGTTGTGGTTTTGATGCGTAGGTAAGAACGGTT
Source organism: Triticum aestivum (assembly GCF_018294505.1). Classification (NCBI taxonomy): domain Eukaryota; kingdom Viridiplantae; phylum Streptophyta; class Magnoliopsida; order Poales; family Poaceae; genus Triticum; species Triticum aestivum. The sequence continues at coordinate 552,512,465 of NC_057801.1, forward strand.
CTTGCTAAGACCATAGCAGCCACGTAAAACTTGCAACAACAAAGTAGAGGACGTCTAACTTGTTTTTGCAGGGTATGTTGTGATGTGATATGGTCAAGACATGATGCTAGATTTTACTGTATGAGATAATCATGTTTTGTAACAGAGTTATCGGCAACTGGCAGGAGCCATAAGGTTGTCGCTTTATTGTATGCAATGCAATCGCCCTGTAATTGCTTTACTTTGTCACTAAGCGGTAGTGATAGTTGTAGAAACAATAGTTGGCGAGATGACAACAATGCTACGATGAAGATCAAGGTGTCGCGCTGGCGATGATGGTGATCATGACGGTGCTTTGAAGATGGAGATCAAAGGCACAAGATGATGATGGCCATATCATATCACTTATATTGATTGCATGTGATGTTTATATTTTATGCATCTTATTTTGCTTTGATTGACGGTAGCATTATAAGATGATCTCTCACTAAATTTCAAGGTATAAGTGTTCTCCCTGAGTATGCACCATTGCCAAAGTTCGTCGTGCCGAGACACCACGTGATGATCGGGTGTGATAAGCTCAACGTTCACATACAACGGGTGCAAGCCAGTTTTGCACACGTAGAAATACTCGGGTTAAACTTGACGAGCCTAGCATATGTAGATATGGCCTCAGAACACTGAGACCGAAAGGTCGAGCGTGAATCTAATAGTAGATATGATCAACACAGTGATGTTCGCCATTGAAAACTACTCCATCTCACATGATGATCGGTTTTGGTTTAGTTGATTTGGATCACGTGATCGCTTAGATGATTAATTAGAGGGATGTCTAGCTAAGTGGGAGTTCTTAAGTAATATGATTAATTGAACTTAAATTTATCATGAACTTAGTACCTGATAGTATTTTGCTTGTCTATGTTGTTGTAGATAGATGGCCCGTGTTGTTGTTCCGTTGAATTTTAATGCGTTCCTTGAGAAAGCTAAGTTGAAAGATGATGGTAGCAATTACACGGACTGGGTGCGTAACTTGAGGATTATCCTCATTGCTGCACAGAAGAATTACCTCCTGGAAGCACCGCTAGGTATACCACCCATGCCGGCAACTACAGACATTGTAAATGCCTGGCAGTCGCGTGTTGATGACTACTCGATAGTTCAGTGTGCCATGCTTTACGGCTTAGAACCAGGACTTCAACGATGTTTTGAATGTCATGGAGCATATGAGATGTTCCAAGAGTTGAAGTTAATATTTCAAGCAAATGCCCAGATTGAGAGATATGAAGTCTCCAATAAGTTCTACAGCTGCAAAATAAAAGAGAATAGTTCTGTCAGTGAACATATACTCAGAATGTCTGGGTACTGCAATCACTTGATTCAACTGGGAGTTAATCTTCCTGATGATAGTGTCATTGACAGCACTACAAAAAAATACACTTCCGTGATGATACGTGTTTGTCATAGTAGGTCGCCTTTTTTGTCATGCATGTACATCCATGAAAAATTTATGACAGAATCAAGATAGTCATACCTATGCTGTCGTAGAAGTGTTCCATGACATTACCAAAATTATCATCATGGAAGTGTCCACTTCCATGACGATAAATCGCGCGTCATAGAACTACTTTCGTCAAGGGTGACCGACACGTGGCATCCACCGTAACGGAACGTCGTTAAGCTATCGGGTCGGGTTTTGGATCCGATAACCCGTTAACAGCCCCGACCAATGGGGATTTTCCACGTGTAAAATCATCATTGGCTGGAGGAAACACGTGTCGGCTCACCATTGGGACAGATGTCATCCACTCATTGGACAGAAGGCGCCTATGATACGTCGACACGTGGCACGGCCCAACAAAGGCCCATTCCTATGAAAAGGCCGGCCCGTTTGACTTGGTCAAAAGGTAGCGGGCCGGCCCACGGAAAGCCCATTTACAGCCCGCTAACCGAGGGCCCGTTACGCCCTATCCGAATTAGGCCTAGTAGCGTCATCTGGGCTGTCCAATATGATTCAGCCCGTTTTAACTTTCGGTCCATGTGTGGCCCATGACTTCTTTCGGCCCATATGAGGACCTTTGTAACTCTTGGCCCATTGACGGCCCGTTGTGAAACTGGCCCGTAATGAACAGTGTATCACTTTATACCCATTAACGGCCCGTTATTCCATTGGGCCATTTCCAGCCCAAGTTATCTTTCGGCCTTCTCAGGGCCCATTGATTCTTGGGCTCATTTGCAGCATTCGGTTACATACGGCCCGTTACTGTCATTTTCTGCTTGTGTGCCAAATTCAGCCCGTCGTTACAGTCGGCCCATTTGCGGACCGTTAATACGTTGGGCCGTTTTCATGTCAAAAAAACCGGTTGGGCTGTTTTCATAGAGTTATCAAATACGGCCTATTAACGGCCCGTTATGGTTCACGAATAGTACGGCCCATGATTGGCAAAATGATGATACGTCCCATAGAAGGCCCATGGATCCTACGGCCCGTATGAGGCCCATGGATGGTACAGCCCGTAGAAGGCCCATGGACCCTACGGCCCGTAGAAGGCCCATTGATCCCTAAGGCCCGTATAGAAGGCCGATGGATCCTACGGCCCGTATAGAAGGCCAATGGTCCTACGGCCGAACGAAGGCCCATGGATCATATGGCCTGCAGGAGGCCCATGGTTACAACAGTCCGTGTGTTGCCATGATTATTTTGGCCTAGTTACCAAGAATAGGCTATTGTGGCCACTAGAAAAACACAGAAAAAGAACTGCAGTGACTACAAGCAAACAACTAAACAAGACAATAAGGAAATAAATAAGCAAGCAATTAAGGCTAGCCTATTACCGCTATTACACATATTACATCCACTGGGCATCAAAGTTCGCCACCAGTGCAAATATAGGGAACAAAGCAGCATATTACATACACTTGGCCGTCAAAATTGGCCACCAGTGCAAATAAACGCGGCAGCAAAACAAGAGCATAACTGAAACAACTTCAGAAGAGCTCAAGAAACGTTATCCTGGGTATCCACCATGCTGGCAATAAGCTTAGCAAGCTGATTAGCTTTGTCCTGTTTGGCGCTAAAATCCTCCAACGCTTGCTGTTGCACCAGAAAGTATGCATCTGAATGCTCCAGGGACTTCCGCAGTCCTTCCGCTTCTTGTCGCAGCACAGCTGATCGATGTCTTTCAGCTTGTAGTTGAGACTCAAGAAACCGAACTGATTCAGACAGTGAGTTTGAATAGCTTGTGCATGCGGTAGTGGCCAGTAACTCGAACACTAAACCAAGACAGGACTTTGGGGTTGTCTCGCTGTCTTCAAGATAGTCTTCCTTAGCTGTTTTATCAGCTTTGTTGGAGACCAACAAGGATGTGTCACTATCCTGAACCTTATCTGCATTACTTCCTTTACCATTGCTTAATAAGGCACTCTTCCCCAATATTCTGTCAGCATTCTAAAAGAAGAAACAAGCAGACACATAACAAGTTTAGCATGTACTAGTATATGAAACTCATTTCGGTGAACCAGTTCATTAGTAAGGTGGACAGGATTAAACTACCAAGTCTTCTATTGCCAAGTACTAGTACATAATAAAAGCATCAAACAAACATATATCTATGTCCTATGGTCACTGCATTGTCTTGCCAAATCAAAATAGAGACACGGTTCAAATCATATCAGTTCAAGACAAAGCAGCAGTGAAAGAATACAAAGCGTGGGAAACTACACGGCACAACAAGATTTCAGATGGGTACCACGGGTCTACATGTACAACAACACTATTGGCTCTGTTGTGATGCTAGTAATGTGCATGATATGAAAGTCAACTGTATACACAATTGAAATTGAAATCAACAGAGCTATTGATAAGAGCAAACCTGTTAAAGAAACATGCGTGAACATACCTGCTGTGCCATTGGAGTTTCGATTGGATCCTTCAATTTAAAAATAAGTTCGTATCAGTAAATACAGTGATACAAGAGCAAAGCAATCATAGTTAAAAAAGGCGCGCCTAAGCGAGCGCTTAAGCGCGCCTAGGCTCTAGGCGTTGGCAAAACGCATTGCGCATAACTACGCATAATCTGTGCATAACTGCGCATAAGCATGCGCTTTGGTCAGTAAAGCGCAAGGCGGTGGCAAAACGCACAATTAACGCCTAGCGCTTTTTTGAACTATGATAGCAATGGAATCTTAAATTAGAACAGTTGTTCTTCAGGTTTAGGCACTTGTTCTACATGAACAGAGTACAGTAAGACGCAAGAATAAAATACTTAAAATAGAAAATGAGCTCATAGACCTTACCACATTCTTGGTTCGGGACCAGTACAGAACAAGGCGTTCCCAGTCATCGTCCAGTAAATGTGTCTCAGGAGAACGTAAGGGAATTTGATGAGTTTCTTTGCCGGTGAAGTACGTTTTCTTCAGGTAATTCCGATACTGCCACCAAGCATTCTTGAAGATAGCAGAGGTATTAGCACAGGTTACCTCATCCTGAGTTTCCAAATCGGTCCTTCTCTATAGAGAAAAATGGGAAAATTTGCTGTATTATAACCATCATGGAGGTAGGATGTATGGGACGAAGCAAAGTAATTGCCATGAATAACATTACTTACACATAACTCCTGGACAAACACCTGCAACTGGCATTTTCCTTCATCTTCAGTATAATATTTCCAAGATGGGAAGATACGCACATACGATTTAACAACATCAAATGCGATAGATGCTAAACTACGACTGGCTGGTTGTGCTTCCTCCACAGGAATAGGCGTACTAACTGGTGGAGTTGGGGTTCGCCGTGATAGTACTGGCCCTTTGGGCACTGGAGCTGCCTTACTAACTGCTGTTGTTTGGGAGCTCTGTGGTGGAGATGGTGCTGTGTCAACAGGAACTGGGTTACTATCGGCTGGGGTTGGGGTTAGATTGGGTGAAGCTGGTTCTCTGTCCATCGCAGTAGGGGTACAATCTGCGAGAGTTTGGGTTATGTGTGGTAGGGCTGGTTCTTGTGCATGTACAACCGGGGTGCTATCTCCACCAAGAGGTAGCACTGTTTTATTTGAAGACCGTGTTTTTATTCCGCTAGATACTGGCATCACCCGCTCCAATTCAAATGGCTGATAAACAGGAAACATAGTTGAATGTACAGACATTGTATGAGAGACAGATGCAATAGATAGTGTGGAAAAAAGAGGGCATGAAATAGTTGACATGTATATTGTTTAACTAAAACGGATAGCATGACATAATTTCACATATATGATGTCTATCTAAACTGGATAGCATAGCATAACATAATTCAAAGATATGATGAATAACTAAACAGGATCGCATGACATAATTCACCTACATGTTATCTAAGTAATCAGGATCGCATCATTTAATTCACATATGTGATTTATATGCTAAACAGAGGGCATTCGATATGATGTCTGAACTAAGAACATGGTGTTGAATATTGTGTATATGATGTCTAAACTATGCAATGCAAGACACCGTATGCATGATATGAGCAGTATAACCGTGCCAAGTTAGAGCATACACCTCAGTGGGGGAATAGGACTGGTCATCTGTCTCTGAATCCATCTCTGAGGAGCTATCGGGACCCAACAAGAGATCTGCTTCGACAGGTAGCACTGTCTGCTCTGAAGGCCTTGTTTTCACTCCAGATTTTTCCATCTCCCACCCAAATGGCTGATTCACAGGAAGAGTAGTTTAATGTACAAACATTGTCGACAAATGGAAATGTAATGAAGAAAAGGATGGGCAAGATATCATTCAAATATATGATGCCTGGTTAAACAGGATGGCATTGCACATTTCACATATATTATGGCTGGCTAAAAGACATGAGACTGCATAATTCCCATATATGATATAGAAACTAAACAGGTGGCATTACAGAACATGTCTAAACTAAGCAGATGACATATATGATGTCAAAAGTAGGCACTGCAAGGCAACATATGCATGATATGACTAACATCATCATGCCAAGGTAGAGCAAACACCTTGGGGGGTAAATAGGAGTGGTCAGCGGCGTCTGAATACGCCTCAGAACAGATATCTTCCTCTGGATTACAATCTGGAGAGGGGTGGGGAGGGTTTGCCATTGAACCCACCATGGAGCGATGTCTGCATGACATTGTATTGCCGCGCAAAACTCTTCTCTTTTTCTCTACATGTTCAGCATGACTGTGTACAATATCTGACATGCATACGAAAAAATATGGTGAGATTATGTAAGGAGAGCATGCAGAAATTTAGAGTGATGGTAACAACCAGTGGATCGACGTTTTTCCGTTGAACCAAAATAGCCCTAATGGATCGACGTGAATGTATAGTAATAACTGACGCAACAAGTGTACAACCTCTTTGCCGTAGCCGTGTCGACCTCAGCATCATTGGGTTGGTCGCTGAAGCAGTTGAGGCAGAGGTGGCTGTCGGAGGTCTGGAGGAAGATATGAGGAATCTGTAGACGGCGTCCAGGGCACTGCTCTGTTGTGATGGATCGTTCTGTCGTTGGAGCAGCTCCGGTGAGCCGTAAGACGTCAAGGCTGAAGCAGCACAAGACAGACATTGTCAATCTCAAGTGGGATTCTAATAGCATCTCCAATAGATGATGAAAAATGGATGTAAAATTAACATCACCAAAAACCACCTGACTACAACAGATGAGGTAAAAACTGTTGACTCTGAACTTAACTGTCGAAACTGAAATTAACTGTGGAATCTGAATGCTACTGTCAAAACTGAACGCAATGGTAGCAGAGAGACACTTGACATGTAGTTTAGGGAGGGCCTGCAGTTCATCTTCAACCTGCACACCCCTGAGCTGCCTGCCACCACCGGCCGAACCGCCGGCCCCAGCGCCGCCCCGAAACAACTCGCCACCACCGCCCCGGCCAGCCCTCTAGGCCCCCCCACCCTGTACCCTAAGATAGATAGTGGGGTACCTCTCCGGCGAGCCCCCGTCCCCATAGCGGGTGGTTCTTCCTTAACTCCGGCGATCCCCCCCCAACCCCTGAAAATCGACTGACCCAAAAGTCGATTCAGTCGACTGAAGTGTGGCTTAATCGGAGCAGAGCAGCAGCACGAGCGAGGGGGAGAGCAGCAACAGCAGCTGGGCGAGCGAGCGATTGAGCGAGAGACGGAGCAGCAGCAGCAGCACGAGCGAGCGAGCGAGAGCCGGAGCAGCAGCAGCAGCGCGAGCGAGCGAGCGAGAGCCGGAGCTGCAGCAGCAGCGCGAGCGAGCGAGCGAGTGCCGGAGCAGCAGCAGCAGATCCGGATGGTATGGACGCTGCCGCCAAAGGGGCCTCGCACTGGGGGAGAGCTGCCGTGGAGATGTCACCTGCGGTGCCGGCTTCAAGGTAGCCGCTCCATGGCAGTGCGGGATGGAGCACCGTTGGCGCCGGGAGGTCAAGTTAAGGAGAAGGTGCGATGCGATGAGTGTACAACCTCTTTGGTGGCGCCGAGTAGGCCTCGGCTTCGTCTGAGGTGTCGGTGAGGATGCTGCGGTTCCGATGGAGCAGGTTAAGGCAGCGCTATGGGGATGGAGCAGCCGCGATAGACGAGGCGATCGTCGGAGCAGCTCCTTGGAGGTGGAGGACGGGGCGGCTGAACCGGTGGGATGGCGAGATGGACGACGGATCCTCATCCGGGGAGGTGGATGAGGGACGTCAAGCTGTTGCGGTGGACAACGTCGTTGGGGAAGAGGCTCCGGCTGGGCAGCGGTAACGTGGTGGACGGAGCAGGGTGGGGTTTTGTGGCTGGAGCGGAGAGGTTATGGCGGCCTGGGATTTCGAATAGCGAAAAGGGGGCGATGGGAGGGGGTGAAGCATGACTTAGGGACGCGCTTGTCCAAAATGTAGGGTGTGTTACAAAAGTACCCCCCACCGATTTGAACTAGCGGCCCTTTCGACTCAGGGTTAGAAGGGGGATTTCGCGTGTCGGGATTTGGCAGCTGGAGGGAGTTTTCGCGCGTGTTGTAATTTCGGGATAGCAAGGCGCGGGTTGTGAAGGCGCCAGTTTTGGGAGCACGATATCTGAATTTTCGGGATATAACAAGACGCGGGTTGAATTTTAGGGACAAGCCTAACATGTAGTAATATTGTACTTTTTTGACTGCATAGCAATATTGTACTTGTACGTACCAAATCAATTCGCACTTCCCTCAACCAAAAAGAAAACAAAAAAAATAAAACTATTCACACCACACAAAGAGAGAGTCTTGCCCCGTTTTACTATACAAATGCTATTCAAAGCTACTCCCTCCTTCCATCTATATAGGGCCTAATGCGTTTTTCGATGCTAACTTTGACCAAATATTAGAGCAATGATATATGACATGCAACTTACACAAAGCACACCATTAACTTCGTCCGTGAAAGGTTCTTTCAATGATATAATTTTCACATTGTGCATGTCATGTACTATTAATCTTGTCAATAGTCAAAGGCGGTCTTAAAAATCTCATTACGCCCTATATAGATGGAAGGAGGGAGTATGAATCCATGTTATGTCCGATTAATTTTTTTCGCTTTGCTGTATAATGCATGTAACCTACTCATACCAACATTTTAGTGCATTCCAAATGTCTATACTACCGCTGCAATTCGAACTAAATTTGAATTCGTTTCTCTATTTCAATAAGAATCTACAATCATGATTGTTGCCAACTTCAACCATCATAGTTTCCTTGCTATCCGCCAGATATAAATCGGACGGCCTATAATGCAGGATGGCAGGCACACCATCATCAACAACTCCGTTTTTTATAAGAGTAGAGATAAAATATATTAAATGTAGTATAACATGTTCATAAACACACCATGTGTATCACCGTTATATATATTCACACATACGTCGGTTTAAAACACTATGATAAATTCTTCAAATATCCGAATTCGCTTTTTATAATGAAGTATATATGATCTCTATTCGTCTTTTACACCCACACAACCCTCTTATCTTTGTAGCTAGCGCTAACTTTCTCTTGTGCATGCACACGCCCGCATCCCTCTCACCCTCCCTCAGCATTCTCTAGCTCCATCGCGCAAATTCGTCTTTTCACTTTAGGTCGTTCACCCACGGTGTGTGTAGGCCCCCCAGCTCCTTCTTTACGGCACACATCGATCGATATGCCTCTCTAGCCAGGTGTGCCTAGCACAAACACAAGCTTCCCCTCTTCTCTTGTCACCGTCCATGCCTCACTCCCACCACTCTTTTCATCGTTCTCGTACTCGCACACTCCTCCCCGCTCGATATAGTATGCCTCTCGTACCACCTCCTACATGCATCCCTCTATCTCTATCCTTCTCCTCGTGCCTCGTTTGCTTCTAACACACACATGCATGTATACCGATCGATCTCCCAACATATACCTGGATCGACTTTAACTACCCCCCCCATCGATCGACGTACCTCACAAGTTATGTCTCTCCTTTCTCTAACAAAGGGCGATTGATCTTCCTATGTAGTTATGTCTGCTTACCACAGCCACATCGTCCCCCCTCATCATTCGTGCATGCCTCCTGACCCGTCTCTCACACGCACGTGCACAGACAACAAGCAGCCATCTCCTCTCTTATTGATATTGCGGGCGTGCCCTCCGTTTGTCTAGCAAGCCTATCCCACCATTTGTTAGAAGCAACTCCACTACCACCCCCTCCAACACTCTAGCTCTGTCTCTCTCCCAACCTTATTCCTCTCATGCACATATGCATGGATGCCGATCGATCTCCCTTAATACATGAGGCAGATCGATCTCCTTAATACATGAGGTAGGCCTCTCTCCTCCTCCACACATATACCAGCCATTGTACCTCTATAGTTAATTGGGCCTCCCTCTTCCCCCACCACACACCGGTAGTCGAGTGCTGCAGGTAGGTATCCATGCCACAGAGACAAACTGCACATGTCCCCTCTCACGTTCCAGTAGGCCAGCCACTCTATATCTTTGACGTGGGCACACACAAATTCGATGGCACTCTTTATCGATCGCGCGCACACACACACACACATCATCCCTCTTTTCGATTCTATGGACACCTCAAGCCGGTGATACCTCCACTCTCTTCTCGTGGATCGCCCCCTCTATATATATGTTATATCCAGTACTCTATTTCACACACATTGCATATGTTACATTTTTTGATTGAACCCCCCCCCCCCCAAAACTCTCAAGAACCCACACACTATATCTCTCTAGGTTTGTATCTCTCTCGCACAACCCCACGTAGGTGGTGTACGTATACAAGAAGAGAATAGGTGCACCGTGCACGTACTCATGCTTCGTGCTCAGCCACACCCGCGCGGGTACACGGTGGAGCTCATTTCTTTACGAAATGGCAGCCCACATGCTAATTTGAACACCCGTAGCGGTTGTTTACCTAGGGAGGTCATGTACCATGCCTGCACGAAACAAAGTTCGACTTGACGCATTGCCGCGTTATTTTTAAATAAAGTTATAGCACTCAATGGCACGTACACAGAATATAAAACGATTTTTATGGAGAAAAAGGTAGTCTGCTCACTATATACAATGGAGCCTTGCGTGCCTGGTTTGTCGCTCTTCAGAGTATCTCACACAAGGCTGTGGTGGCGCCTCTCTCTCTCACCGTTGGTCACTGATCCAGCTGCATCCCGTCTGCCGGGGGAAAGGGAGTGCGGTGGCCTCTCTCTCTCTCACCGTTGGTCACTGATCCGGCCGCATCCCATCCGCCGGGGGAAAGAGAGGAAGTGCATCGTTTCTCCGTTCGACGGCGCCGAGGCAGCACGTCCCGATCTACGGTACACGCTGTTCTCTCTGACCAAGCTCCGACGCGGTAGGGCCTACACCACCTGCTCATAGATTCCGCCCGCCGCCGCTCACCTAGTTACATCCCGATGACCTCCAGGTATCCCCTCCGACCTTGCTCCACTGCCCGTCTTCCCACGTCGTTGCATGTGGATCTTCCATAGTTCTTTGCCCAAAACGTAGCTCGTCTAGCGTACTTTCCATATTGCATTCTCGTCCTCACACCGTTTTAGACAAACACAACCATGTTGTTATCTTCCCTTAGGGCAAGGAATATGCTTCTTTTTTGTCGTCACATGTGTGATCAACTGTTATTGGCCAGTAATTGTTTCCTTTCTACCTCTTTTTTGCAAACAGGGTTATCCATTTCACCTCGTTGCTATTGCGACCTTTTGGTGAACTGCACAAATCACTTTTTTCTTAAGAGTGTTTTGTGCAGTTGTACTAAAATGTCACATGGGCAACGTCTCTACATTTTAGTGCGACTGCACAAAGGGAGATTGGTTTTGCTCTATCCTCCTCATCCAACTCCGAGCCTAATCTTCTCCAACTAGTTAGTCTTAAAAGAGACTGCAAAGGTGACCGGCTTCTATTTATGTGTTTATTGTTTCATCAGCAGTCCTCTATTATCGTAATCACACTTAATATCTTTGGAACAGGGACGCTCAACTCTATTTTAGTGGAACTGCACAAATGATCGGAATGTTGCATGCTCTAGACAGCTACTTTTTTTCCAACATGCCTTGTTGATTTAGACAGAGCTGGGGGGACGTTGCTGCCAATGAAAGCATGGATCAATTTTAATTTAACACCTTCTCACAACTCTGTCTTCAGTTGTGATGTAATTATTAGCTCTGATCTGCTAATAATTGACATGCATTAGCAAGGAAGTTAGTTTTTTATTGTTTCCGAAAGAGCATCGATGGCAAGACACGCGAAACAGAAGCTGAAAGCTCACACCATTGTACAATTTCATGTCTCGCTGGAAAATTATTTGTATAGTACGTCAATTATGTAAACAAATGATGGAAGCTTGATAGCATTGCCAGAAGCCTCTTCATCATCCGGGTCCATGAGCCATGCACAAAATTATACTCCTTCATTCCTAAATATTTGTCTTTTTACAAATTTCAAACGGGCATATTTTAGAGTGTAGATTCACTCATTTTGCTTCGTATGTGTACTCCATCCATTCCTAAATATTCTATTCTTCTTTCTAGAGATTTCAACAAGTGACTACATACGGAGCAAAATGAGAGAATCTACACTCTAAAATGCGTATATACATTTGTATGTGCCAGTCCATTTGAAATCTCCAAAAAGACAAATATTTGAGTAGTCACTCGTTGAAATCTCTAGAAAGACAAATATACTCCGGAGTATATTTAAGAACCGAGGGGGTTGTGCACAACCGCATGGGAGACTCAGCCCGGTCGTTGCGCCGCATTAATAGTGAGTAATGAGCAGTCAAATCGTAAGCCCCACCTTTCCCACTGTAAGTTGCTCTGAAGAACCAACCATCAATAGGCTCTTCTTTGAATCCGCTCATACTACTCCATCCGTCACTGTTTATACAGCGCACTTCAGAAAAGAGAAAAAATATCTGTGGGACCAAGGCGACTAGCGATCGGCCTGAAAAATAGCATTGGTAGTTATAGCACAGCGTCTATTACTAGTAGAGGGAATAATGCGTACACACATGCATGCAGTGCTTCCACCCCGGGTACACACATGCATGCACTTACTCCATTCCGTAGTTACATGGAGAGAAAATTGTGGACTTGATTGCGGTTACCACGCCCTAATTAATTGAGCATTAAACCAAACGCGTCTAAAGTCTCTCTGGTGGTGGAAATGCATTGAGAGAAATGCATCATAATGAAGTGCGCCCTGTAAACTGTGACGGAGGGAGGAGTAGTACGTATGAAGGTTCAAAACCAAGTACGCGTATGGCCAGTCGGTCAACGCACCTCCTCTTGGCATATCACTGACATGTGGGACAAGAGTGTGAGCAAACCGATCTCAATTGACAGCAAAGAGCCAACCCGTCGTTCCTTGAGAGAGACGAGGAGCGAGAACACACAGACGGGTTCACATGGAGGCCAAGATATATTCGGGCATGGTTGGTTGATCGATATCATTCATTACATGTTGATGTTGGGCTGCCGTTTTCCGCCCTTCTCCAGAATAAACGTGTACTTTATTAGAGATAAAAAGAAATAAGAGTACAAACGCAGCACCATGTGGTTCTAGTAGTAGTACTACTCGTACTACTGCGCTTGGCTCTTCGCCTCTTCGTGAAGTCGAACAATGATGGTACTCCGCATGTTGGGTACTACAGTGTGTGCCTCTGACAATCTGACACCGAATGGACTGATGCATGTCCACCGAGGGTAGGTTGCATTAGTCAAAAGGTGTAAGCGAGCTTCACCTTGCCCTTCAAGCTTCTCCTCGTTCTGCGAGTTGACGGGACACACCAAAAAGTAGTCCTAGTCCATACTCCCTCCTTTCCGGTTAATATGGCTCAATCCTTTTTGCGGGTAAATGAGAGAGCTTTATTCATATATAAGCATTCTTAGGACGATCAGCCAAGACACTGGTCACTAGGAAGCGAGGTACCCCGCAAAAAAAGAAGTAGGAAGCGAGGTGTTTCATCAAGCCAGCTCTCGGCCACATTCAAAGTGCAGCAAGCACGGTTCGCACGAAGATGCTCCACAAGGTTTGCTGGCCTGTTTACATGCTGAATAACAAAAAAAGAGGAAATATTACCGAGCGCTACTATTTGTAACAGGATATGAGCCAGAATTAAGCGAGAATTGTGGCGAGTGTCCCATGCAATCAACTTCCATTATCACATGCGAGAACCCTCGAAGATAACCAATGTGTTGAAGATTGCTTTATCACATTTTAAAATTATAATAAGAGTGCAGACGCTCCTCCATCCGGTTCTTAGTACGTACTAGTATAGTACGTACCTTTATAGACTATATTAGTAAACTTTGCGCTTGGCTATTCGCCTATTCGGGAAGTCGAACAATAGTATCACTAGTAGTATAGTGTATGCTTCTGGCAATCTGACACCAAATTAACTGCTGCACGTCCACCGCCTGAGCGAGGGAGAGCTTGCATTAGTCAAAAGTTTCTCCTTGTCCTGCGAGCCACCGCACGCAAGTAATGCTAGTCCATACTGCCTCCTCTCCGGTTAATATGGATTAATTTCAAACGAGATAAATACACTGTCTGTCACTATATATTTGTAAAAATACGGACAGTGGACTTCATAATACGCTCATTGCACTCAATATATATTTTTTCCGGTGTTTACACGGTTACTAGCTCACCCTGACTGAGTATGTGTGTGCATGCACGTGTAGGTTGAGCACTTAGCGTGACCGTGTGTGTTCCGTCGTGTGCTCAGACATGCATGCATCAGGGCGTCGCGCGCATTTTTGCGTCCATGTGTACATGTGACTGTTGCATACACGTAGGGGGAGTACGTGTAGGGGCCACTAAGGAGCAGTCAAATCACACAGTAAATCACGTCTGTCATGTTCGTGTCTCACCCTCCTCCACGGCTCGACCCCACACGGTCGCTCGGCATGCCACTCACCGCAAACCGAGTATACGATAACTTTCCCGCCTGCTTGTCGATGGATCGCGCCATGGAGTACTACTAGCACTACTGGAAGAGATTGACGAGTTGGGGGAGGACAGCTAGCTGTAGCACGGACTCTCAAAAACTTTTTACATGCATGTTGTAGCCGGCTATTGCGACCTTTGAACGCGGAGTAGCCGCGTGCACCCGGAAGCGGCGCGGGCGACGCTCTCTCAGCCGGGGCGGCGCTTCAATGTCGGCGCCAGTGAGAGGTCGCGTCCGCTCTGGCCGGGCATGAATGCAGCACTGACCATTTCGGGCGGGAAGCACGCGTGGGTGATGAAGAGGGTTTGGGTTGGTCAGGACCGGCCATGGCAGCGGTCCGGACGTGCGCAAACAAGAGATGATGTACGTTAATATTGCTGCGTATATAATTAACGACGTGAATAATGTGCCAGTTGGAAAAATATGATTGGAGATGAAGATGGAAATGGAATTTTACGTAAACACGGATATGCATGTCTATGTCTATGTGTATGTGCGCGACGACTCTCGCGACCTGGAAGCGGGGGCGTGTTTTTGATCGAGTTTTCTTTCTTGGTACGTTAGAAAATCAGTTTGTCCAATTCACATCTAGATGTTATTTAAGGATATCACATCTAAGATCCCACAAGTATATAATGTAGCAACAAGAAACAAAAAAAACTAGGACAAAAAAAATAGACCACAAACTATCGATGCTCATGGTCGCGCCTCATGGTTGCGTCGGCTGGTGAAGCTGATCGATTTTCAATGAAAAACAAGTTGTCTTCCATCAGTGCTCTTTGCTTGTTACGCACAAAGATGATATCCTTCGTCAGTTCACCTTGGTTGTGTTGGAGACGCAGTCGTCTTTCACGTTGGTGCAATTTTATCACACAATTGGCTATGAACCAAATGTTTCCTCGAAGAAGGATCGATGTTGGTACTAAGAGCATAAGTTTTGTATTGATTTCTAAGCCTTCTCACAACTTTGTCTCCAGCTCCCCTGTAATTTTATTTGTCCAGCTATTAACTTTGATTTAAAAAATGGTGTGGACTAAAAACCCAGAGCCTCAGCGCTTGTTCGCTAGGGTTTGCACTCTCCACACGCTCGCCGCAATACATATATGTTACACGCTGGAGGCTCAGCGTTCATTTGCTAGGGTTTGCTATATTCACAGTCTCTCACCCTCTCTTCACCAGATCTAAACAAGACTGCGTTGGCCTCTTGTCTCTCTCCCCCCTCACAACTGGTGAAGGAGGTGTCCGTATCCTGTCGCACCGGGAAGGGGACGAGGTGCAGCGTTAACTCTATCGCCTTCGACGAGGGAGGCAATCCACTACCGGCTGCGCTGTTCTGTTTCACCCAACACCTGTGCAGGAGGGCCACCGGCCCTTCTTCCTCACTGTCGTACGTAGTGTGGGCAGATCCGGCCTCCCGCCGCACGCCTTGCCAGATCCCGATGACCCTAAGGTATAAGTTTCTTTGAAACCGTCGTTGCTCTAGCTGCATGTGGATCTTTTTCGATATGTAGTTGAATCTAGGTCTTGGTTCAAAGCGGAAAGAAAGGTGCGGTGGGGTGGAGCATGAATCTAGGACGTGGTTCAATGAGGAAAGGAGGGAGGAAAAGTAGTATAGACTGGCTATCCAGCCGCTTTATTGGTAGAAAAGGGAAAAGGGGGGTAACCCAGTACACACATCTGTAAGGAACCGATCTCTTTGTTGAAAAGGGAAAGAAATTGGGGGGGGGGTCGGGTAGTTTGTGCAGGACTAGATTTGCTGCCCTCACATAGGAAAAAAGTTCAAAGAGAACAAATATGGGACCAACACAGATATGCTGCTTGGCTACATACTCTGCATCACCCATTTATACGTGTGGATGCACATGGTGCTAGCATGTCCCATACAACTATTTTGCTGTTGGTAATCTAAGAATGCCGCCACAAAATTGAAGCAATGCCACTATTAAAAGTAAATTACATTTTTTAACGAATGTTGTTTCAAGAGAGTGTCTCTGTTAATATGAATCAATGCTGCCGTTTTGGAAATGCTACTATCCTACTTTGTTTTCCATCCAAGATAAGTTAGATGCTTCTTTCTATCACCGTTTGTTTCATCCTCCTTTATCGGCAAGTAATTGTTTCCTTCTTTGCCTCTATTAAAACAGGGGTATCGATTCAACTTGTTGCTATTGTGACATTTTACTTCGCTACTCGAAACACTTATGTTTTAAGAGTGTTTTGTGCAGTTCAACTTGAATGTCACACCGATGACTTTGCTTAATTTTGGTGGAACTGCACAAAAGGAGATCGAGATCTATTTCCATTGTTCCTGTCGAGTTGTTTCAAATCTTGGTCTCTACCACATGATATCTATTCAACTTGTTGCTATTGCGACATTTTGCTTCGCTACGCGAAACACTTTGCTTGATTTCAGTGCAACTGCACAAAATGAGATTGGATTTCCTATTCGTGTTAGGAGATTCATCCTGGTGTTCTCATGAAAGGTCAACAGGCCTTCATCCACATGATTGTGCAGTGTGCTTTGAGATGTTGTGCTACTTGTATTGGTACTGTTTTAAATAAATGTTGAATTGAAGCTATTGTATTACTGTCTTTTCCCATTAAGTAGTGAACAAAAATGGGACCAACCCAGACATGATGCTTGTTGCTTTGTTACAACAAACTCTGCATCACCCCCTTTATAAGTAGATGGAAGCACATACTGTTGTTGCACCCACTCTCCCCTGGAATTGTTTATGCTTTTCGTTAATCTAATGCCGCTGGTAAAATTAAGCAATGCCACTCTCAGAATTAATTAACTACTGAATCTTAGTTCAAAACTACAACACTTGTTAGGAATGGTACTATCCTGCTTTGTAGTTCTTTCTACATGTTTAACCAAGGTATTGTTAAGATAATGTCTCTTTAAAAATGAATCAGTTGCATTGTTTTAGGAATGGTACTTTTCTGCTTTCTCGTTCTTTATACATGTTGAACCAAGGCATTGTTAAGATAATGTCTCAGTCAATATGAATGAATCACATTAATGGAGAATTGCTCCTCTCTTGCTTTATTTCCCATTAAGACAAGTCATCAACTGTTATTTCTCAGTAATTGTTTCCCTTATACCTATTGTTGCTTACAGAGATATCAAAATTAAAGCTCGGTTTTATTCCGACTTTGATTTTAGTTGAACTGCACAAAAGGAGCCAATGTGTCCAAGGCAGAAAGAAGCAGTCACTGGATGCGGTACATTACAGAAGGAATGACCAAGAAGCTTTACAGAGTATTATTAGACACCGGTGACATGACTAATCTGCAGAGACCATTGGCAATTTAACAACACGTGGAGTGCCCTGGGCAAAAAGTGCGCAAACAAGTACAAGAAGCTAAGACAGGACACGATCATAGGCATTACATATTTTGAATGTGAAAAGCTTGTCAAAGTTTAATCATTGATGTTAGCAAGAAGACATTAGTTTAATATATTGGAATTGGAAAACCTTGTCAAAATTTGCTCATTGATGTTAGCAAGAAGACGTTAGTTTAATATATTGGAATTGGAAAACCTTGTCAAAATTTGCTCATTGATGTTAGCCAGAAGACATGCATTTGATATTTTTGAGTGGGAAGCCCTTGTTGTGAGAAGCGTCGAGTGTTTTTTCCTATTCCTGTGTTCAGTTTAGAAGTAAATGGTTACTCTGCTGAGATATTCCTGTGTTAAGATTTTGTTCTGAATATTGTCTATGTAATGCCAGGCCTTGTGTTTGATTGCAAAGTTGAGCTTGGAATGTTGTGGCATGCGGCATCACGAGCTGTTCACCGTGCCTCCTGAGAATAATGCTTCGTATTGTTTTGCATGTCGATCTAATGCCAGTGATTTGCTTGTTAAGAAGATCATCCTCTTCTGTTGTTTCCGTGCGTAAGAAGTTCATCATCTAATGTTTCATTCATAGCCTATACAACATGTCGGGTAGGTTAGACGTGAAACCATATGATCTTCCGACTAACTCATGATATTAGGCCGTGATTGGATCGTCATTTTCCAACCAAAACCACTTGTAAAACTGACACTTGTAAATTAAAGCATATGGTCTCGGGCGAAGGCGCTTGGTTGGTCGATTTCGACTAGTAAAATATCGGAAGTACTTCACACACGATAAAAACGCTGAACGACACTCGGACGATTGCTAATCCAGCCGTTAGCTGCTGTTTCAGCCTTCCCCATGGATGCGATGATACGCACGTCGTGCATGTATCGTCTGGTAATGTCGTCCATATAGCAATGCTCGTAAAATATACACTGGTCTCTCAAATTACACGCGTAACCCTCCGGTTTTACTTACAGACCTCGGGCCTTCCGATGATGAGTAAATTACACTTGTATGTTAATACAGGTTTGAAATAAACCAGAGCTCCCAAGCGCGGCCTTACCGTTTCATGTCGTCTCAGTTTCTCGAAGGTGCTCATAGGTGTCCGATGATCCTGGCTTCCTGAATGAGCAGCGGGCGCTGTATCAGACCTCCATAGGGCCCGTGAGGCCCTCTCCGTTGTCCTTCGAGTTGTTGCGCTCGTCGTGGCGCCGAGCATTGTTAACATGGTCAACGAACATGAGGATTCAGGAAATGACTTTATTTTGACTGGATGACACTAGGGACCCACTAGGGCCATAGCCGTACGTACGCAAGTGCCTCCTTATTATGTACAACTATTTTTTTTGCTTTCTCCTGGTTTCCTGACATCATGGTCCCACACCATTGTCAATCATGTAGTCAATATAAATGAGAGAATTGCACAAGGTGCGGTCGACAGCCGGGACCAAGCAGCTCGAGCAGTATTTGCGTTTTTGAGGCGTGAGCACTGCAGAGTTTTTCTTGGCGATGATTTCATTGTTGTTCAGAGGAGAGCAGGGTGTTAACTGGGCGGGCTGTGGCCCGTCTAGCCCAAGCCAGATATCGAGCCCAGATACTACTTTTTTCAAGATGAAAATGGCTAGCCCAGCTATACGTCTTTTTGAGGAATACCCAGGCAAGGTCAACTTGTTATTCTCCGCCCCGCTGTGCTGCAAATATTTCCTAGGAGGGATGCATTAGGCTTAACAGAAATATGGGCTTTAAAAATAATAAATGGGATGTAATTATAAAAGCTGGGCAGTAACTATAAAAAAATGCACCAAACACGAAATTAGTTTATAAAATATTATTTATGGATTTTGAAAATCTTAAAT
The DNA here is from genome assembly GCF_018294505.1 of Triticum aestivum. Classification (NCBI taxonomy): domain Eukaryota; kingdom Viridiplantae; phylum Streptophyta; class Magnoliopsida; order Poales; family Poaceae; genus Triticum; species Triticum aestivum. Next base: position 552,532,076 of record NC_057801.1, read on the forward strand.
TTTCATTGTTGCGCGCGCAATGTTTTGTTGGATTTTTACATAATACAAATTTATATTTAATCTGAATAGAAATTTCGGGATAAAAATATTTCGGATCCCATCAATATGTGGGAAATTTTATTGAATTCTGTCTTCAATGGTTGAAATTATTAATCGTTGTCCTAGCTAGAAAATGGGCTGTACTTTTAACAAACTGTAAATGGGCTGTTGTAAATTCCATTAGAATTCAAAAATGGGCTGTACATTCTTACAAAATGCAAATGGGCTATAAGTTCTCTACCACACACTTGTGGGCCTACTAAGTGACGCGTCCCCTAAAAAAAATAAGTTGACGCGTATGCAAGGCTTTGTCAACTTATTATAGTCAACACACAGTTCTAGCAGCAGTGGCCGTTGGATGTCTATCCAACGGATGTCGTGCTTCTTCTTCAATCTCGGACATTCTTAGCTTCGGCCGCCCAAAAAATGATTCCTCCCCCTGACATCTGGGGCGCACCGTTTCGGAGGCTGACCTGTGGGCCTACTAAGTTGGAGCGTACAAAGGGATTTGTCTACTTAGTCAATATAAACGATTATAGCTTCAGTGACCGTACGATGTCCATCCAATGGCCGTAGTGCTTCTTCAACCTCTGGTCTTATTGGTCTAGCCGCCCAAAGCAGCGTCGGTCGTGCCGCCTCCTCCTGCCTCTCGTGGCCGGCTGTGCTTCCGCGGAGGCCTCACCGCCCCCATACTACTCCCACCGCTGGCTACGCCATCCCTCCACTCACCCACACCCCCTGTTATTCTGCGGCGACGGAAGCCTCACACCGCAGCCGAACCAGTGAACCCTCGTACTCCTCTCCGCGCGGGCTTCCACTGCTGCGCCTTCCCTGGCTCTGCGTCGTCCCCTTCCTAGGCGTCGTCGTCATCCACCGCCCTGGTGCTCTCGGCGCGGTGTGGTCAATGTGGTCAATGACCGACTTCCATCGGAATAGTACTATACGTGGAGAGGCTGACAGCTGGGTCCACGGCGGCCGCAAGGAAGTGCCTCCTTATTACGCGCAAAATAATTATTCCTCCACCTGACAGCAGGGACCCGCCGGGCGGGCCACCTTATTTCGCGAAAAAATGTTTCCCCCCTGACTCCTGGTACCCACCGGATGGGCCACCGTATTTTGCGAAAAAACGTTCCCCCCGCTGTCAGCTCGGACCCACCGGAAGTGCCTCTTTATTACGCAAAAAAAAATGAATACTCCCCCTGCTAGCTGGGACTCACCTTGGTGGGAAGCTGACTTGTGGGCCTACTAAGTTGACGGGGACGGAGGGCTTTGTCAACGTAGTCAATATAAACGATTCTAGCTCTAGTGACCGTACGATGTCCATCCAACGGCCGTAGTGCTTCTTCAACCTCTGGTCTTCTTGCTCCAGCCGCCCAAAGCAGCGCCGGTCGTGCCGCCTGCTCCTGCCTCCCATGGCCAGTTGTGCTGCCGCGGAGGCCTCACCGCCTCCATACTACTCCCACCGCTGGCCAGGCCATCCCTCCACTCCACTCACCCACACCCCCTGTTATTTTGCAGCGACGGTAGCGCAGCCGAACCAGTGAACCCTCTTACTCCTCTCTGTGTGGGCATCCACAGCCACGTCTTCCCCGGTTCCGCGTCGTCCCCTTCCTAGGCCTCGCCATCGTCCATCGCCGTGGTGCTCTCGGCACGGCGTGGTCAATGTGGTCAACGACCGAATTCCATCAGAAGAATATTGTACGTGAAGAGGCTGACAGCTGGGTCCACGGCAGCCGCAAGGAAGTGCCTCCTTATTATGCGGAAAATAATTATTCCTCCATCTGACAGCAGGGACCCACCAGACGGCCACCAGTATTTCGCGAAAAAAACGTTTGCCCCTGACTGCTGGGACCCTCCCGACGGGCCACCGTATTTCACGAAAAAAACATTCCCCCTGCTGTCAGCTCGGACCCACCGGAAGTGCCTCCTTATTACGCACAAAAAATGAATACCCCCTGCTAGCTGGGACCCACCTTGGTGGGAAGCTGACTTGTGGGCCTACTAAGTTGACGGGGACGAAGGGCTTTGTCAACTTAGTCAGTATAAACGATTCTAGCTCCAGTGACTGTACGATGTCCATTCAATGGCCGTAGTGCTTCTTCAACCTCTGGTCTTGTTGCTCCAGCTGCCCAAAGCAGCGTTGGTCATGCCGCATGCTCCTGCTTCCCATAGTCGGATGTGCTGCCGCGGAGGCCTCACCGCCCCCTACTATTCCCACCACTGGCCAGGCCCTGCGGTGACGGCAGCCTCACACCGCAGCCGAACCAGTGAACCCTCATACTCATCTCCGCGCGGGCTTCCACTGCCGTGTCTTCCCCGGCTCCCCGTCGTCCCCTTCCTAGGCCTCGCCGTCGTCCACCGCCCTGGTGCTCTCGGCGCGGCATGGTCAACGTGGTCAAGGAACGACTTCCATCGGACGTGGACTGTATGTGGAGAGGCTGACAGCTGGGTCCACGGCCGCAGCAAGGAAGTGCCTCCTTATTATGCGGAAAATAATTATTCCTCCACCTGACAGCGGGGACCCATCGGACGGGCCACAGTATTTCGTGAAAAAAACATTTCCCCCCTGACTGCTGGGACCCACCAGCTGCACCTTCGCACGCAAGGAAGTGCGTCCAGGCAAAAAAAACGATTCGCCCCCCTGACTGCTGGGACCCACCAGCTACATCTCCGCATGCAAGGAAGTGCGTCCGGGCAAAAGAAAAACGATTCGCCCCCCCTGACTACTGGGATCCACCAGCTACATCTTCGCACGCAAGGAAGTGCGTCCGGGCAAAAAAAATGATTCGCCCCCTGGCTGCTGGGACCCACCAGCTACATCTTCGCATGCAAGGAAGTGCCTGACAGTCGGGACCCACCTGGTCGAAGCGTACGTACCGTTGTCATTCTGGTCATGAACGTGTACGTACATATATACTAGTGGATGTAGAGGCGCGCACGTGTCATAGTAGAGGCGCGCACGTAGCATGTACACGTACGTAGAGCAGCGAGGGTGCAAGAAAGAAAATACAGCTACGTACATACATATGGGCAGGGTCTCTAACGCCTATCGTGCATACGTACAAGGCTGGGTCGGAACGGGAAACAGCGTCGTCGTCGTGTTCATGGGGAGCCAACCGGCTGGGTCGGAACAAAATGCGTGGTCGTGTTCATCGGGAGGGCTTGGACGGAACATGCGATGGAAACGAGACCTGGCGTACCGCACAATGGAGGAAACGGCCTTGTGTTCAACCGGCCATGTTCGAAACGGAGTCCTGTTGATCGGGAGGGGCCTGGCGTACCGCAAAACGAAGGAAACGGACCTCCTACGGTCGAAATGGGGGTCCTGTTGATCGGGAGGGGTGTGGCATACCGCAAAACGGACGAAACAGATTTGTGTTGGAGCGCTACGGTCGAAACGGGGGGAGGGGTGTGGCGTACCGCAAAACGGATGAAACGGACTTGTGTTGGAGCACTACGGTCGAAACGGGGGGGAGGGGTGTGGCGTACCACAAAACGGGACTCCACGGGATACTGTTCATCTCCACCGTCGACCTCCTCCAGCCTCGACAGGCTACCTTCGACCTCCTCCAGCCTCCACGGGCTCCTGTTCATCCAGCCTCCACCGTGCGCTACTCCACCGGCTACTGTTCAACCACCCCTCCACGGGCACCCCTCCACCGTCTACTATTCATCCAGCCCTCCACATCACGGGGTCCTGTTCAACCACCCCTCCACGACCACCCCTCCACCATCTACTGTTCATCCAGCCCTCCACACCACGGGTTCCTATTCATCCAGAGGCAACGCCACCGCTCACTGTTCATCCACCCCCCCCCCCTGCAACACTCACTGTTCATCCAATCGATCGGCTTCAGTTAGCAGCAGTAACGAAGGAATCGCTCCATCGTTTTCAGTTAACAGCCATCGATCGGTCGCTCGGGTTCAGAAACGTGTAGCCTGCAGTGCAATCGCTCGGGTTCAGTTAGAGCCTAACGCCTCGCTCGGCTTCAGTTAGAGCCAACGCCTCGCACACACACGCGTACGTACGAGAGAAACGCGCATCTCTCCGCCCCCGACCTCCCACCGTAACTGGCAACTCCCCGAAATTTTCCTCCCCCTCGCTTCTACCATGGTTTTTTCCATCATGGACGACCCAAAGAATGTCATGCAACTGAGTCTCCGGCCCGCCCAGGACGAAAAGCCCATTTTCTGTCATGATTTTTTTTTCATAGAAGTAGGAGCCCACCACATCTATGATGATACAGGGTTTTGTCACAATTATCGTCATAGAAGTGTCATATGTATGACAGAAAAAAAATCGTTCGGCCCAAAATGTCACGGATGTGTCTTTTTTTTTGCAGTGCAGAATTGTTCAATCACTGCCACCAAGCTACAAGAGCTTCGTGATGAACTATAATATGCAAGGGATGAACAAGACAATTCCCAAGCTCTTCGCAATGCTAAAGGCAGCGGAGGTAGAAATCAAGAAGGAGCATCAAGTGTTGATGGTCAATAAGACCATCAGTTTCAAGAAAAAGGGTAAAGGAAAGAAGAAGGGGAACTTTAAGAAGAACGGCAAACAAGTTGCTGCTCAAGAGAAGAAACCTAAATCTGGACCTAAGCCTGAGACTAAGTGCTTCTACTGCAAAGGTACTGGTCAGTGGAAGCGGAACTACCCCAAGTATTTGGCGGATAAGAAGGATGGCAAGGTGAACAAAGGTATATGTGATATACATGTTATTGATGTGTACCTTACTAGAGCTCGTAGTAGCACCTGGGTATTTGATACTGGTTCTGTTGCTAATATATGCAACTCGAAATAGGGACTACGGATTGAGCGGAGATTGGCTAAGGATGAGGTGACGATGCACGTGGGAAATGGTTCCAAAGGCGATGTGATCGCCGTCGGCACGCTACCTCTACATCTACCTTCAGGATTAGTTTTAGACCTGAATAATTGTTATTTGGTGCCAGCCTTAAGCATGAACATTATATCTGGATCTTGTTTGATGCGAGACGGATATTCATTTAAATCTGAGAATAATGGTTGTTCTATTTATATGAGTAATAACTTTTATGGTCATGCACCCTTGAAGATTGGTCTATTTATCTTGAATCTCGATAGTAGTGATACACATATTCATAATGTTGAAGCCAAAAGATGCAGAGTTGATAATGATAGTGCAACTTATTTGTGGCACTGCCGTTTAAGTCATATTGGTGTAAAGCGCATGAAGAAACTCCATACTGATGGACTTCTGGAATCACTTGATTATGAATCACTTGGTACTTGCGCACCATGCCTTATGGGCAAGATGACTAAAACATAGTTCTCTAGAACAATGGAGTGAGCAACAGATTTATTGGAAATCATACATACTGATGTATGTGGTCCAATGAATATTGAGGCTCGTGGCAGGTATTGTTATTTTCTACCTTCACAGATGATTTAAGCAGATATGGGTATATCTACTTAATGAAACATAAGTCTGAAACATTTGAAAAGTTCAAAGAATTTCAGAGTGAAGTTGAAAATCATCATAACAAGAAAATAAAGTTTCTACGATCTGATCATGGAGGAGAATATTTGAGTTACGAGTTTGGTCTACATTTGAAACAATGCGGAATAGTTTCGCAACTCACGCCACCCGGAACACCACAGCGTAATGGTGTGTCCGAACGTCGTAATCGTACTTTACTATATATGGTGCGATCTATGATGTCTCTTACAGATTTACCACTATCATTTTGGGGTCACGCTTTAGAGACGGCTGCATTCACATTAAATAGAGCACCATCAAAATCCATTGAGACGACGCCTTATGAACTATGGTTTGGCAAGAAACCAAAGTTGTCGTTTCTTAAAGTTTGGGGCTGCGATGCTTATGTGAAAAATCTTCAACCTGATAAGCTCGAACCCAAATTGGAGAAATGCGTCTTCATAGGATACCCAAAGGAGACTGTTGGGTACACCTTCTATCACAGATCCGAAGGTAAAACATTTGTTGCTAAAAATGGATCATTTCTAGAGAAGGAGTTTCTCTCGAAAGAAGTGAGTGGGAGGAAAGTAGAACTTGATGAGGTAACTATACCTGCTCCCTTATTGGAAAGTAGTTCATCACAGAAACCGGTTCATGTGATGCCTACACCAATTAGTGAGGAAGCTAATGATATTGATCATGAAACTTTAGATCAAGTTACTACCAAACCTCGTAGGTCAACCAGAGTAAGATCCGCACCAGAGTAGTACGGTAATCCTATTCTGGAGGTCATGTTACTTGACCATGGTGAACCTACGAACTATGAGGAAGCGATGGCTTGAGGCCATGAAATCTGAGATGGGATCCATGTATGAGAACAAAGTTTGGACTTTGGTTGACTTGCCCAATGATTGGCAAGCCATCGAGAATAAATGGATCTTCAAGAAGAAGACTGACGCTGATGGTAATGTTACTGTCTACAAAGCTCGAGTTGTTGCGAAAGGTTTTCGACAAGTTCAAGGGGTTGACTACGATGATACTTTCTCACCCATAGCGATGCTTAAGTCTGTCCGAATCATGTTAGCAATTGCCGCATTTTATGATTATGATATTTGGCAAATGGATGTAAAAACTGCATTCTTGAATGGATTTATGGAAGAAGTGTTGTATATGATGCAACCAGAAGGTTTTGTCAATCCGAAAGATGCTAACAAAGTGTGCAAGCTCCAGCAATCCATTTATGGACTGGTGCAAGCCTCTCGGAGTTGGAATAAACGTTTTGATAGTGTGATCAAAGCATATGGTTTTATACAGACTTTTGGAGAAGCCTGTATTTACAAGAAAGTGAGTGGCGAACTCTGTAGCATTTCTAATACTATATGTGGATGATATATTGTTGATTGGAAATGATATAGAATTTCTGGGTAGCATAAAAGGATACTTGAATAAGAGTTTTTCAATGAAAGACCTCGGTGAAGCTTCTTACATATTGGGCATCAAGATCTATAGAGATAGATAGAGACGCTTAATTGGACTTCCACAAAGCACATACCTTGACAAAGTTTTGAAAAAGTTCAAGATGGATCAAGCAAAGAAAGGGTTCTTTCCTATGTTACAAGGTGTGAAGTTGAGTTAGACTCAATGCCCGAGCACTACAGAAGATAGGGAGAAAATGAAAAATGTTCCCTATGCTTCAGCTATAGGCTCTATCATGTATGCAATGTTGTGTACCAGACCTGATGCATGCCTTGTTATTAGTTTAGCAGGGAGGTACCAAAGTAATCCAGGATTGGATCACTGGACAACGGTCAAGAATATCCTGAAATACCAGAAAAGGACTAAGGATATGTTTCTCGTTTATGGAGGTGACAAAGAGCTCGTCGTAAATGGTTACGTCGATACAAGCTTTGACACTGATCCAGACAATTCTAAATCGCAAACCGGATATGTGTTTATATTGAACGGCGGAGCTGTCAGTTGGTGCGGTTCTAAACAAAGCATCATGGCGGGATCTATGTGTGAAGCGGAGTACATAGATGCTTCGGAAGCAGCAAATGAAGGAGTCTGGATGAAGGAGTTCATATCCGATCTAGGTGTCATACCTAGTGCATCGGGTCCAATGAAAATCTTTTGTGACAATACTGGTGCAATTTCCTTTGCAAAGGAATCCAGATTTCACAAGAGAACCAAACAGATCAACAGACGCTTCAATTCCATCAATGACAAATTCCAGGTGGGATACATAGAGATTAGCAAGATACATACGGATCTCAATGTTGAAGACCCATTGACTAAGCCTCTCTCACGAGCAAAACATGATCAGCACCAAAACTCCATGGGTGTTAGAATCATTACTATGTAATCTAGATTATTGACTCTAGTGCAAGTGGGAGACTGAAGGAAATATGCCCTAGAGGCAATAATAAAGTTATTATTTATTTCCTTATTTCATGATAAATGTTTATTATTCATGCTAGAATTGTATTAACCGGAAACATAATACATGTGTGAATACATAGACAATAAAGTATCACTAGTATGCCTCTACTTGACTAGCTCGTTAATCAAAGATGGTTAAGGTTTCCTAACCATAGACATGAGTTGTCATTTGATAAACGGATCACATCATTAGGAGAATGATGTGATTGACTTGACCCAATCTGTTAGCTTAGCACTTGATCGTTTTAGTTTACTGCTATTGCTTTCTTCATGACTTATACATGTTCCTATGACTATGAGATTATACAACTCCCGATTACTGGAGGAACACTTTGTGTGCTATCAAATGTCACAACGTAACTAGGTGATTATAAATGTGCTCTACAGGTGTTTCCAATGGTACTTGTTGAGTTGGCAGATTAGGATTTGTCACTCCGGTTATCGGAGAGGTATCTCCGGGCCCTCTCGGTAATGCACATCACTATAAGCCTTGCAAGCAATGTAACTAATAAGTTAGTTGCGGCATGATACATTAAAGAACGAGTAAAGAGACTTGCTGGTAACGATATTGATCTAGGTATTGAGATACCGACAATCGAATCTCGGGCAAGTAACATACCGATGACGAAGGGAACAACATATGTTGTTATGCAGTTTGACCAATAACGATCTACGTAGAATATGTAGGAGCCAATATGAGCATCCAGGTTCCGCTATTGGTTATTGACCAAAGACGTGTCTCGGTCATGTCTACATAGTTCTCGAACCCGTAGGGTCCGCACGCTTAACATTCGGTGACGATCAGTATTACGAGTTTATGTGTTTTCATGTACCGAAGATACTTCGGAGTCCGGGATATGATCACACACATGATGAGGAGTCTCGAAATGGTCAAGACATAAAGATCGATATATTGGATGACTATGTTTGGACTTCGGAAGTGTTCCGTGCAAGTTCGGGCATATACCGGAGTACCGGGGGGGTTACCGAAACCCCCCGGGGAGTATAATGGGACATATGGGCTTTAGTGGAGAAGAGGAGGGGCGGCCAAGGCAGGGCCGCACGCCCCCTCCCCCTCTAGTCCGAATTGGACAAGGAGGGGGGCACCGCCCCCCTTTCCTTCCCCCTTCTCCTACTCCTACTAGGAAAGGAGGAGTCCTACTCCCGGTAGGAGTAGGACTCCCCCCTTGGCGCGCCCTCCTCCTAGCCGGCCACCGCCCCCTAGATCCTTTATATACGGGGGTGTGGGGGCACCCCAAGACACAAGTTGATCATTTATCTTTAGCCGTGTGCGGTGCCCCCCTCCACCATAATCCACCTCGGTCATATCATAGCGGTGCTTAGGCGAAGCCCTGCGTCGGTAGCTTCATCAACACCGTCATCACACCGTCGTGCTGACGGAACTCTCCTTCGAAGCTCTACTGGATCGTGAGTTTGTGGGACGTCACCGAGCTGAACGTGTGCAGATCGTGGAGGTGGCGTACATTCGGTACTTGGATCGGCCGATCGTGAAGACGTACGGAAACATCAACCGCATTGTCATAACGCTTCCGCTTACGGTCTACGAGGGTATGTGGACGACACTCTCCCCTCTCGTCACTATGCATCACCATGATCTTGCATGTGCGTAGGAATTTTTTTGAAATTACTAGGTTCCCCAACAGGCGGCGGGGCCTTATCCGTCGCATGGTGGTGGCGTTTTTCCTGGGCGGTGGTAGCGCATCATTCTATGGAGATCCGGCAGCAAGGAGCGGCGGGATCCCTACAGCATGTGTGACGGCGGCTTCAGCGGAGCAACCTCCCCATGGCGGAGTCACCCCTGTGGTAGCAGCCGAGATCGCCGATCTGGTCTTGCCCAGATGGGCTGGGGCGGGCTGGCGGTTCCGGTGTGCATCTACAGGCGAGCGTGGTGGGCTTGAAGGCGCCGGCTATAGGCACCGTGGTGGTGCCTTGGCCGGTCAGGCGGCGGCGGCCTGGATCCCTTTGTTGGGTAACATAGTGATGATCAACAAGTATAGGGGATCTATCATAGTCCTTTCGATAAGTAAGAGTGTCAAACCCAATGAGGAGCCAAAGGAAATGACAAGCAGTTTTCAGTAAGGTATTCTCTGCAAGCACTAAAATTATCGGTAACAGATAGTTTTGTGATAAGGTAATTTGTAACGGGTAACAAGTAATGAAAGTAAATAAGGTGCAGCAAGATGGCCCAATACTTTTTGTAGCAAAGGACAAGCCTGAACAAACTCTTATATGAAGGAAAACGCCCCCGATGACACATGGGAATTATCGTCAAGCTAGTTTTCATCATGCTCATATGATTCACGTTCGTTACATTGATAATTTGATATGTGGGTGGACCTGTGCTTGGGAACTGCCCTTCCTTGGACAAGCATTCCACTTATGGTTAACCCCTATTGCAAGCATCCGCAACTACAAAAGAAGTATTAAGGTAAACCTAACCATAGCATGAAACATATAGATCCAAATCAGCCCCTTACGAAGCAACGCATAAACTAGGGTCTAAGCTTCTGTCACTCTAGCAACCCATCATCTAGGTATTACTTCCCAATGCCTTCCTCTAGGCCCAAACAATGGTGAAGTGTCATGCAGTCGACGTTCACATAACACCACTAGAGGAAAGACAACATACATCTCATCAAAATATCGAACGAATACCAAATTCACATGACTACTTATATCAAGACTTCTCCCATGTCCTCAGGAACAAACGTAACTACTCACAAATCATATTCATGTTCATAATCAGAGGGGTATTAATATGCATAAAGGATCTGAATATATGACCTTCCACCAAATAAACCAACTAGCATCAACTACAAGGAGTAATCAACACTACTAGCAACCCACAGGTACCAATCTGAGGTTTTGGGACAAAGATTGGATACAAGAGATGAACTAGGGTTTGATAGGAGATGGTGCTGGTGAAGATGTTGACGGAAATTAACCCCCTCCTGATGAGAGGATCGATGGTGATGACGATGGTGACGATTTCCCCCTCCCGGAGGGATGTTTCCCCGGCAGAACAGCTCCGCCGGAGCCCTAGATTGGTTTCGCTATGTTCCGCCTTGTGGCGGTGGTGCTTCGTCTCGAAAGCTTCCTTCTCATTTTTTCTTGGACGAAAGACTTCATATAGCAGAAGATGGGAACGAGACAGGGGGCGCGCCTAGGGGGATAGGGCGCGCCCGCCACCCTCGTGGCCAGGGTGTGGGCCCCCTCTGGTTAATTCTCTCGTCAGTATTTTTTATATATTCCAAAATGTGCCTCCATGAAGTTTTAGGACTTTTGGAGTTGTGCAGAATAGGTCTCTAATATTTGCTCCTTTTCCAGCCCAGAATTCCAGCTGTCGGCATTCTCCCTCTTCATCTAAACCTGGTAAAATAAGAGAGAACAGGCATAAGTACTGTGACATAATGTGTAATAACAGCCCATAATGTAATAAATATCGATATAAAAGCATGATGCAAAATGGACATATCAACTCCTGATACGTCTCCAACGTATCTATATTTTTTTATTGCATATGATTTCTTATGCTAAAGTAACAATTTATTCATAATGTCAAGTATGAATCAGAAACTTCATTGAAAACTAACAAACTATGATCTCGGTCATTGAAGCAATTGCAATTTATCATAACATCGGAAAGAGTCAATATAAGAGCTTTTCAACAAGTCCGCATACTCAACCATCATTTAGTCTTTCACAATTGTTAACACTCACACAATACTTATGGGTATGAAGTTTTAATCGGACATAGAGAAAGATAGGGGCTTATAGTGTTGCCTCCCAACCTTTTACCTCAAGGGTAATGTCAATAATAATAGTTCATGATAACTTACATCCAATTGGATATATATATATATATATCAGGATCTTTCCAACACAATGTGCTTGCCAAAAGATAAAATGTAAAAAGGAAAGGTGAAGATCACCATGACTCTTGTATAAGGTATAAGACAAAAGTAAAAGATAGGCCCTTCGCAGAGGGAAGCATCGGTTTTCATGTGTTTTTGTGGTTGGATGCACAAAATATTAATGAGAAAGAACGCCACTTTATATTGCCACTTGTGATATGGACCTTTATTATGCAGTCCGTCGCTTTTATTGCTTCCATATCACAAGATCATATAAAGTTTATTTTCTCCACACTAATAAATCATACATATTTAGAGAGCAATTTTTATTTCATGCAACAATGACAACTTACTTGAAGGATCTTACTCAATCCATAGGTAGGTATGGTGGACACTCATGGCAAAACTGGGTTTAAGGATATTCGGAAGCACAAGTAGTATCTCTACTTGGTGCAAAGAATTTGGCTGGCATGAGAGGGAAAGGCAAGCTCAACATGTTGGATGATCCATGACAATATACTTTATTTCGGATATAAGAAAACCTAACCCATTACGTTGTCTTCCTTGTCCAACATCAACTTTTTAGCATGTCATATTTTAATGAGTGCTCACAATCATAAAAGATGTCCAAGATAATGTATTTATATGTGAAAACCTCTCTTTCTTTATTACTTCCTATTAATTGCAACAATGACCAAAACTATGTTTGTCAGCTCTCAACAACTTTTATTAATCATACTCTTTTATATGTGAAGTCATTACTCTCTATAAGATCAATATGATCTCTTTAATTCTTTTTATTCTTTCTTTTATTCCCTCAAGATCATAGTAAGATAATCAAAGCCCTTGACTCAAAACTAATCTTTATTATATATAGCTCACAAACTCGATTACATAGAAGGATCATAAAGCAAAACTCAAAACTAGATCATACTAAAACTTTATTCTACTAGATCAAGATATTACCAAAAGGATCGAACTAAGAAAAATGGTAAAGATAGGAGTGTGATGGTGATACGATACCGGGACACCTCGCCCAGGCTTGGCAGTTGCCAAGGGGAGTGCCCATACCCGATACTCAGTTCTCCTTCCTCGGAGGTGGTGATGATGGAGTTGTTGATGATGTGGGTTTGTCATCCCTCTTCCAAGGCATAGGCTCACCATCCTAGAAAGATGATCGACTCTCCGGGATCCTCAAATCTGCAGCCAAACTCATCCTCTTGAATCTATATTCATACTCACATTTTTGGTTTTGCAGGTCATAGATCTGGGCTTGGAGGTGCTCGATTTTCTCGTAAAGCTTGAAGATGGCCTCCCCAATGTTCTTCGCATCTAGCTTGTGGCTATTGGTGAACTCCGCGATCATCATGTGGTTGGCGTCGAGTCCGTGTTCCACCATCCCTTGGCACTTGAAAACTTGCTGCTCCACTGCTTCGAGTCTTGTCTCCACGTTTCCAGTCCTCCTTGGTCCCTCAACATCGCGGATGTGCATCACCCCCTCTTGCCTCTCAATGGTTTGAGGGTGTTGCAGCACTTCCGCGAGGTAAGGGTTGATGACCTTCTCGAAAAACTTGTCCTTGGGTGCACTCAAAGATGTCATGGTGATCTAGATCTGTCAGAAAAATAGCTCAAAACAAAAACAAGAGATATTTGCATGGTACGGTGGTCAAAACCTTCAGGAGACTATATAATGAATTTTTACCGAACAAAAGAAGTATCATGCAAGAAAACATAGTCCGGAGGGCACACGAGGTGCCCACAAGGCAGGGGGCGCGCCCAGGGGGTAGGGCGCGCCCTCCACCCTCGTGGATGCCTTGTGTCCCTTTCACACTACTTCTTATTTTCCTATTTTCTTAAATATTCCAAAATGGAGAAAAATTGCCATTAGAACTGTTTTGAAGTTGGTTTACTTACCGTACCACATACCTATTCCTTTTCGGAGTCTGAAACGTTCTAGAAGTGTCATTTATATATTCCTCCGGGGTTACGGTTTCAATAACATTAGTTTCAAAATGTATGGGATTACATGAGATATAATGTTTGATTCTCTAACCGTTCACCACCTTTGGATTTGTGCCGTCGAAGTTGTTGATTTTTATGGCACCGGAATGATAGACCTCCTTGATAACGTAAGGACCTTCCCATTTAGAGAGAATTTTTCCTGTAAAAAACTTTAAACGAGAATTGTATAGCAAAACATAATCACCTACATTAAACTCACGCTTTTGTATTCTTTTGCCATGCCATCTTTTAACTTTTTCTTTAAACAGTTTAGCATTCTCATAGGCCTGGGTTCTCCATTCATCAAGTGAGCTAATGTCAAATAGCCTCTTCTCACCAGCAAGTTTGAAATCATAATTGAGCTCTTTAATGCCCAATATGCCTTATGTTCTAGTTCAAGAGGTAACTGACATGCTTTTCCATAAACCATTTTATACGGAGACATACCCATATGATTTTTATATGCAGTTCTATAGGCCCATAATGCATCATCAAGTTTCTTGGACCAATTCTTTCTAGATCTATTAACAGTCTTTTGCAAAATTAATTTAATCTCTCTATTACTCAATTCTACTTGACCACTAGATTGTGGGTGATATGGAGATGCAATTCTATGATTAACATCATACTTAGCAAGCATCTTACGAAAAGCACCATGAATAAAATGTTAACCACCACTAGTCATTAAATATCTAGGGACTCCAAACCTCGGAAAAACAACTTCTTTAAGCATCTTAATAGAGGTGTTATGATCATCACTACTAGTTGGAATAACTTCTACCCACTTAGTAACGCAATCAACAACAACTAAGATATGTGTATACCCATTAGAGGAAGGAAATGGTCCCATATAATCAAAGCACCAAACATCAAATGGTTCAATAACAAGTGAATAGTTCATATGCATTTCTTGACATCTACTAATATTACCAATTCTTTGACATTCATCACAAGACAAAACAAACTTACGGGCATCTTTGAAGAGAGTAGGCCAATAAAAACCGGATTGCAATACCTTATGTGCAGTTCTATGTCCAGCGTGGTGTCCTCCATAAGCCTCAGAGTGACACTTGTGTAGGATCTGTTCCTGTTCATGCTCAGGTACACAACGTCTAATAACACCATCTACTCCTTATTTATAAAGGTGTGGGTCATCCCAGAAGTAATGTCTTAAATCATAGAAAAACTTTTCCTTTTGCTGGTATGTGAAACTAGGTGGTATAAATTTAGCAACAATGTAATTAGCACAATCACCATACTAAGGAGCAGTACGAGAAGCATTTATGACAGCTAATTGTTCATCGGGAAAGCTATCATCAATAGGTAGTGGGTCATCAAGAACATTCTCTAAGCTAGACAAGTTGTCTGCAACGGGGTTCTCAGCTCCCTTTCTATCAATAATATGCAAATCAAATTCTTGTAGCAAGAGAACACATCTAATAAGTCTAGGTTTAGCATCTTTCTTTTCCATAAGGTATTTAATAGCAGCATGATCAGTGTGAACAGTTACTTTAGAATGAACAATATAATGTCTGAAATTATCACAAGCAAATACAACTGCTAAAAATTCCTTTTCAGTAGTAGCATAATTTTTCTAGGCACTGTCTAGAGTTTTACTAGCATATTGGATAACATTTAATTTCTTATCAACTCTTTGTCCCAGAACAGTACCTACAACATAATCACTAGCATCACACATAATTTCAAAGGGTAAATTCCAATCAGGTGGCTGAACAATAGGTGCAGAAATCAAGGCTTTCTTAAGTATTTCAAATGCTTCTACACAATCATCATCAAAGAAAAAAGGAACATATTTTTGTAGGAGATTAGTCAGAGGCCTAGAAATTTTTGAGAAGTCTTTAATGAACCTCCTATAAAAACTAGCATGACCAAGGAACTTCTTATACCTTTGATTTCCTTAGGACACGACATCTTTTCAATAGCATCAACTTTAGCTTTATCGACTTCAATACCTCTTTCAGAAATTTTATGCCCCAAGACAATACCTTCATTTACCATAAAGTGGCACTTCTCCCAATTCAAGACAAGATTAGTTTCTTCACATCTCTGCAAAACTCGGTTAAGGTTGCTTAAGCAATCATCAAACGAAGTTCCATAAACGGATAAATCATCCATGAAAAACTCCACAATCTTTTCACAAAAGTCAGAGAATATAGCAGTCATACATCTTTGAAAGGTAGCAGGTGCATAACATAAACCAAAAGGCATACATCTATAAGCAAAGGTACCGAAAGGGCAAGTAAAAGTGGTATTTTCCTGATCCTCTTTTGACACAGGTATTTGAGAGAAAACAGAATAACCATCTAGAAAACAAAAATGTGTATGTTTGGATAATCTTTCTAGCATTTGATCAATAAAAGGTAAATGGTAATGATCCTTTTTAGTAGCTTTATTTAATTTGCGGAAATCAATTACCATTCTATAACCTGTAACAATTCTTTGTGGGATCAATTCATCTTTATCATTAGGAACAACAGTAATACCTCCCTTCTTAGGGACACAATGGACAAGACTTACCCACTGACTATCAGCAACGGGATAAATTATACCTGGCTCCAGAAGCTTTAGTATTTCTTTCTTACCACTCCTTTCATCTTAGGATTTAACCGTCGTTGGTGATCAGCAACCGGTTTAGCGTCTTTCTCCCATTTTATTTTGTGTTGGCATAGAGTGCGACTAATGCCCTTAAGATCATCAAGAGTATATCCAATAGCAGCACGGTGCTTCTTCAGAGTTTTCAATAATTTCTCTTCTTCCTGCTCTGAAAGGTTAGCACTAATAATAACAGGATATATCTTCTTTTCATCAAGATAAGCATATTTAAGAGTATCAGGTAATGATTTAAGCTCAAACACGGGATCACCCTTGGGTGGAGGAGGATCCCCTAGAAATTCAATAGGCAAGTTGCACTACAAAAAAAGACACATCTATGATATTTTGGGCCGGACGAAATTTTTTTCTGTCATACATATGACACTTCTATTACGATAATTGTGACAAAACCCGGTATCATCATAGATGTGGTGGGCTCCTACTTCTATGACAAAAAATCATGACAAAAAATAGGATTTTTGTCCTGGGCGGGCCGGAGACGCAGCTGCATGACATTCTTTGGGCCGTCCATGACGGAAAAAACCGTGGTAGAAGTGAGGGGGAGGAAAATTTTTGGGAGTTGCCGGTTACGGTGGGAGGTCGAGGGCCGAGCGATGCGCGTTTCTCTCGTACACGTACGCACGTGTGTGAGAGGCATTGGCTCTAACTGAACCCGAGCGAGGTGTTGGGCTCTAACTGAACCCAAGCGATTGCACTACAGGCTACGCATTACTAAACCCGAGCGATCGATCGATGGCTGTTAACTGAACCAGATGGAGCGATTCCTTTGCTACTGCTGCTAACTGAAGCCGATCGATTGGATGAACAGCGAGCGTTGCGGGGGGGGGGGGGTGGATGAACAGTGAGCGGTGGCGTTGCCTCTGGATGAACAGGACCCTATGGTGTGGAGGGCTGGATGAACAGTAGACGATGTAGGGGTGGCCGTGGAGGGGTGGTTGAACAGGACCCCGTGGTGTGGAGGGCTAGATGAACAGTAGACGGTGGAGGGGTGCCCGTGGAGGGGTGGTTGAATAGTAGCCGGTGGAGTGGCACGCGGTGGAAACTGGATGAACAGGAGCCCGTGGAGGCTGGAGGAGGTCAACGGTAGCCCGTCGAGGCTAGAGGAGGTCGACGGTGGAGATGAACAGTATCCCGTGGAGTCCCGTTTTGCGGTACGCCACACCCCTCCTGATCAATAGGACCCCCGTTTCGACCGTAGGAGGTCCGTTTCCTCCGTTTTGCGGTACGCCACACCCCTCTCGATCAACAGTACCCCTGTTTCGACCGTAGGAGGTTTGTTTCCTCCGTTTTGCGGTTCGCCACACCCCTCCCGATCAACAGGACCCCCGTTTCGACCGTAGCGCTCCAACACAAGTCCATTTTGTCCGTTTTGCGGTACGCCACACCCCTCTCGATCGACAGGGTCCCTGTTTCGACCATAGGAGGTCCGTTTCCTCTGTTTTCGGTAAGCCACACCCCTCCCGATCAACAGGACCCCGTTCCGAATGTAGGAGGTCCGTTTCCTCCGTTATGCGGTACGCCAGGCCTCGTTTCCATTGCATGTTCCGTCCAAGCCCTCCCGATGAACTCGACCACGCATTCCGTTTCGACCCAGCCGGTTGGCTCCCCATGAACACGACGACGATGCTGTTTCTCTGTTCCGCCCCAGCCATGTACGTATGCACGAGTAGGCGTTCGAGACCCTACCCGTATGTACGTACGTGGCCGTATTTTCTTTCTTGCACCCTCGCCGCTGTACGTACGTGTACATGCTACGTGCGCGCCTCTACTACAACACGTGCGCGCCTCTACTACGACACGTGCGCGCCTCTACTACGACACGTGTGTGCCTCTACATCGACCAGTATGTACGTACACTTTCGCGACCAGAATGACAACGCTACGTATGCTTCGACCAGGTGGGTCCCGACTGTCAGGCACTTCCTTGCCTGCGAAGATGTAGCTGGTGGGTCCCAGCAGTCAGGGGGCGAATCGTTTTGGGTTTTTTTTGCCCGGACGCACTTCCTTGTGTGCAAAGATGTAGCTGGTGGGTCCCAGCAGTCAGGGGGGCGAATCATTTTTTTTGCCCGGACGCACTTCCTTGCGTGCGAAGGTGTTGCTGGTGGGTCCCAGCAGTCAGGGGGGCGAATCGTTTTGTTTTTTTGCCCGGACGCACTTCCTTGCGTGCGAAGATGTAGCTGGTGGGTCCCAGCAGTCAGGGGGAAACATTTTTTTCGCGAAATACAGTGGCCCGTTCAGTGGCTCCCAGTTGTCAGGTGGAGGAATCATTATTTTCCGCATAATAAGGAGGCATTTCCTTGCTGCGGCCGTGGACCCAGCTGTCAGCCTCTCCATGTACAGTCCACGTCCGATGGAAGTCGTTCCTTGACCACGTTGACCATGCCGCACCGAGAGCACCAGGGCGGTGGACGACGGCGAGGCCTAGGAAGGGGACAACGGAGAGCCGAGGAAGACGCGGCAGTGGAAGCCCACGCGGAGAGGAGTACAAGGGTTCACTGGTTCGGCTGCGGTGTGAGGCTGCCGTCACCGCAAGGCCTGGCTAGCGGTGGGGATAGTAGGGGCGGTGAGGCCTCCGCGGCACGACCGGCGCTGCTTTGGGCGGATGGAGCAAGAAGACCAGAGGTTGAAGAAGCACTACGGCCGTTGGATGGACATCGTACGGTCACTGGAGCTAGAATCATTCATATTGACTGAGGTTGACAAAGGCCCCCATCCCAGTCAACTTAGTAGGCCCACAAGTCAGCCTCCCACCATGGTGGGTCCCAGCTAGCAAGGGGAGTATTCATTTTTTTTGTGCGTAATAAGGAGGCACTTCCGGTGGGTCCGAGCTGACAGCGCGGGGAACGTTTTTTTTGCAAAATATGCTGGCCCGTCCGGTGGGTCCCAGTAGTCAGGTGGAAAATGTTTTTCTTGCAAAATAAGGTGGCCCGTCCGGTGGGTCCCTGTTGTCAGGTGGAGGAATAATTATTTTGCGCGTAATAAGGAGGCACTTCCTTGCGGCCGCCTGGACCCAGCTGTCAGCCTCTCCACGTACAGTACTCTTCCGATGGAAGTTGGTCATTGACAACATTGACCACGCCGCGCCGAGAGCACCAGGGCGGTGGTCTGGACGACGGTGAGGCCTAGGAAGGGGATGACGCGGAGCCGGGGAAGAGGCAGCAGTGGTAGCCCGCGCGGAGAGGAGTACGAGGGTTCTCTGGTTCGGCTGCGGCGTGAGGCTGCTGTCGCCGCAGAATAACAGGGGGTGTGGGTGAGTAGAGGGATACCCTGGGCCAGCGGTGGGAGTAGTAGGGGGCGGTGAGGCCTCCGCGGCATCACAGCCGGCCACGAGAGGCGGGAGCACGCGGCATGACCGGTGCTGCTTTGGGCGGCTGGAGCAAGAAGACCAGAGGTTGAAGAAGCACTATGGCCGTTGGATGGACATCGTACGGTCACTGGAGCTAGAATCGTTCATATTGACTAAGTTGACAAAGCCCTCCATCCCCGTCAACTTAGTTGGCCCACAAGTCATCCTCCCACTATGGTGGGTCCCATCTAGCAGGGTGGGTATTCATTTTTTTGTGCGTAATAAGGAGGTCCTTCCTTGCATGCGAAGATATAGCTGGTGGGTCCGACATGTCAGCGGGGGGAACGTTTTTTTCACGAAATACAGAGGCCCTTCCGGTGGGTCCCAGCTATCAGGTGGAGGAATCATTATTTTGCGCATACACTCCATGGCCGATGGATGTCGTTCGTTGACCACGTTGACCAGGCCGCGCCGAGAGCACCATGGCGGTGGACGACGGCGAGGCCTAGGAAGGGAACGACACGGAGCCGGGGAAGACTCGACAATGGTTGCCCACGCGGTGGGGAGTACGAGGGTTTACTGGTCCGGCTGCCGTCGCCGAAAAATAACAGGAGGTGTGGGTGAGTAGAGGAATGGCCTGGCCAGCAATGAAGTAGGGTGTGGCAGTGCGGCCTGTGCGGCAGCACAGCCGGCCACGGGAGGCGGGAGCAGGCAGTCCCACCGGAGCTGGTTTGGGCGGCTGGAGCAAGAAGATCAGATATTGAAGAAGCAGCACGGCCGTTGGATTAACATCCAACAGTCACTGCTGCTAGAATCGTTTGTGGACTAAGTTGACAAAGCCAAAGTACACGTCAACCTAGTAGACCCACAAGTCAGCCTCCAAATCTGTCCCAAACAGCATACAGCCCGAAATTTCTAGCCAGATTCAAATTAATTTTAAATCTAAATATACCTTAATTTAAATTCAATGAAATTTTACCCGCACAAAAACAATGAAATTTAAAATATCAAAATCCGAAAGAAAACAGTATTTGGGAACTAATTGCCTGTTTGCTGTATTTTTTTCATTTTACAGCCCATTTATTATTACTTATAGCCCATTTCTTATTACTTATAGCCCATTTCTTATTACTTATAGCCCATTTTCTGGGCAAAATGCATCCCTCCTCGTCTTGAAAGATTTCCGGCCCAGCAGGGCGTAGTAAAGCAAGTAGGCCTATGTTGGTTATTCTGCAAAAAACAAAATAGCTGGCTAGCCATTTTTCAGAAAGGAAAAAAACAAACTGGGCTGGTCATGTGCTAAACATATGAAATAAAAGCCTGGGCTAGACGGGCCACGGTCCCGCACAACCCTAGTTGATACCCTTCTCCGTCCCGAAAAAACAAAATTACTGCGCGCTGCTGGGTCCCTACTGTCATCCTCACCATGTACAGTCATCTCCTTATTCCTCTCGGTTGTTGACCATGTTGACAACACCGGAGGGCGGCGCCGCAGCGAGCGAACCAAGGCGGAGGACGATGGTGAGGCCTCGGACGGGAACGAACAGGAGCCGGGGAAGATCACAGCCAGCCGTGGGAGGCGGGAGCAGGCGGTCCCGCCGGCGCTGGTTTGGCTTTGGCGGCTCGAGGAAGAAGAGACTGAAGAAACGCGACAGACGTTGAATGTCAATCGAACGGTCAAGGTTAGCATAATAGTTTTTTGGACTAAGCGGACACCAAGTAGCATACTTTTTTATATATAGGAAGAAAACTGCGAGGAAAATGCGTTCGTCTGCCGTCCTCCTCACAGGGAACGTTCGCCACATAAGTGACTAGCACCCTTGGTTTTCAACCGAGAGGTCTTGGGTTCGAGTCCGAGGAACTCTCAATTTTGTCCTCCTTCCTTCCTCGCAAAAAAGGGAAAGAAAATCAAAGACTTGGGAAGGCGTACAGAACAAGCTAGTGTACCAGTAAAGAGACGTTGCCGAGTTTTAGAAAAAAGAAATACATGATCCTGTAGCCGGTTCGAATCCAAACCTAGACTATGACTATATATGGTGCTATGCTACTCTGCAAGTAATGAAACTGACATATCCAACGTTCGCTTCTCCTCTTCTCTACTTACTCTGCCTAGCATCAGAAGCTCTGGCCGCAGCAACCATGTCCGCTGGCTGCTCGTCCACCTGCTCTTCAGCAGGCAACAACCAGATATGCGCCAAGTCGCCACCCGTACCATCGCCTGTGGGTTTCATCACACCCCCGCTGGCACGCGCACCGCAGTCGATTGCTCATCGCAACCCACTGCCGTTGGTGTGGTGCCACTGCTGCAAATCACGCAGAGTCATCCGTCGCGTCTCAACCACAATCCACAACCCTGGCCGAGTCTTCTACAAATGCCCGAATCATGGGGTAATAATATGTTTAAGTGTTGTTCTGCTGCTTTCAGTTGCTGATTTTTTTAATAGTTTGGTTGATGATCTTCCAATTTGATTCGTGCAGAAAAGGGAAGATTCGTGTGATTTGTATTTCTGGGAAGTTGTGATGTGGGGGAATGCAACTACGCTGATTATTTGGTTAGCCGAGGAATCCCAATACCAGCAGGTTGGGGTGTTGGACAAGTAACTGAAGGAACGGCAGAAGAGGAAGATGCAGAGCAGAAGGTTAAAGATGCAGTTCCTCTGATCATGGCCAAGCAACAGCTGCTGAACGGCCTTGACAGCAATGAGGAGATGAAAGAGCTTGTGAAGATAATGGGCAAAATCGATGTGCTCTGTAGGATGATTGTCTCTTTATTTGCAGTGTATGTAGCACTCGTGATGTATTCAGTGGCTACGACATGAGCACTTTGCTGAAACTAGTAATGAATGAAACCTGTGTAGCAGGCTGGGCGTAGTGTTGTGAACATCTAATGATTTCTATTAACGGAAATCAGGGGGTATCCCCTTTTTCTCATATAAATAAATAAATAGCAGAGGCCCTGTCGGGTCAGCTTTGTTCTCATTCGAAGACGTCGAGCAAATTGCAGTCCAACAGCAAACTATGTCATCAAATTCAAGTTTCACAGCCAAATATGAGTACAACTAAACAACAATGTCATCATGTTTTAGTTGTCATACAATCACCAAACACAAATCAGCATACATAACAAGTGATGTTCTCACAGCAAAATACTAAACAACATGTTCATCAGGTTTCAGTTGTCATAGCAAACACAATTTCACATAGTAGATAAAAAACGTCTTCTGACAGGCAAATACGACAAAAGCAATGTAATCATCATCCGCAGCAGCAGCGTCAACATCTTCGCCATGTGTATCAGTCTGAATCGTAATTCCCCATGGTGTCATCTTCTTCTTCGTCCTCAACGTCCTCGAACGTTGGCTTCTTCTTGATCAACTCTTGTATGTCCACAGCACGACAGGCAATCTTTTCGCCGGCGTCATTGACGTGATGGTTCTCAAAGATATTAGGAACATCTGTGTTATCTTGTACATCAGGAGCAGTGTAAGCATCATCTTGTTGTGCAACTTCATTAAACGAATTCCTCTGCTCAAACCTTTGCAATACTCTCCAGTCATCGCTACGTGCAAATGTGTCTTCCAAGAAAAATATCTGTGTTGCTTGATTTGCCAAAATAAAAGGCTCATTGGTCTGGTACGCCGCCTTGACATTGATGGATTTGAAATAATCATCAGCTCTGGGTTTTGTGATCCTGGAAAATAGGTTATACCAACAACAACACAACAGAACCACACACCGATGATCCTCGAAACTGGAGATATACTGCAACTGAACAATGTCTGTTATGTTAGCATACATTTCAGTTGTCTCTTTGTCATACGTATCCGTGCTCATGATGGCACTGTTTTGTGTCTTCCTGCCTTCGTCTCGTGCAAGGGTGTTGTAGCGCACATCTCCAACAACGCAAGATTCATAATGTCTTACCCGAGTATCAGGACCCATTGCTAGTGAGTAAAGGGCATCATCAACTGCCTGCCCATCCTCCCGCATCTTCTTAACCTATGGTTAGAAAATAGACAAGCTGATCATCTTATGTACTCAATATATTAAAAAAACTGACAGTGCACTTCAAAAGCTTACATGGTTCTTGAACCATTTCGCAAATCCTGCCATAACCAGTTTGTCAATGTTTCTTGGATTTTGCGGCAGTAACTCCTCTTTGTAGATGCTGCACAACATAGTGATCGCGTCAAACATCTAAATATATAAGAATGTGCTGCAAGTTTAGTAGATTACGATGTATAAGCTGCAGTACTGCACTTACTTGATATAAGGTAGTATCTCAGGACAGTTATTCAACACATACCAAACCATTTTGTCCAAATCTTTAGGTTTGTCCTCTTGTCGACTCTTCCCTGTAACTCGAACAGAATAATCGAAAACATTGAGCCCGGGATTGTCTTCACCCACCTCTTTGCTAAGCTGATCAGTTGTTTCAATGTATTTTGAGCAGAATGTCAACGCTTATGTAGCAATGTAGGCCTCTGCAATGGAACCCTCGGGTCTAGCTCTGTTCCTAACATAGCCCTTGAAAGTGCCTAGCCGCCTTTCAATAGGGTACATCCAGCCATACTGTAATGGACCTCTAAGTAGTGCCTCATCAGGTAGATGAACAGCCAAATGCACCATCACATCAAAGAAGGCTGGAGGATATATCTTCTCAAGGTCGCATAGGATAGTTGGTATCTTGTCTCTATGACGCTCCAAAGCATCTATCCTGATATTTCTACTCTAGAGTTCCCTGAAGAATTGTCCCAACTCTGCAATTGCTCTGTATAAGTCAGGGCGCCCCAATCCTCTAAGGATAACATGTAAAACCCTTTGAAGTAGGACGTGGCAGTCATGAGTTTTCAACCCTTGTACCTTGTTTCCATCTGCACTGACTCTCCTTTCAGGGTTGGAAGCAAATCCATGTGGGAATCTCATACGTGACAGGACCTCACAGAATTCTTTTCTTTTTACCTTGTCCAAGACGTACACAGCTGGTGCCATATCCCGTGGTTTACCTTCATCTTGCACCTGCAAATCCTTTCTGATACCCAGGTGTGTCAAATCAATCCTAGATTTTAAGGTATCTTTCGTCTTGCCTTCAATGTTAAGAAGTGTGCCGATAATGCTGTCACATATATTTTTCTCGATGTGCATCACATCAAGATTATGCCGCAGATCCAAATCTTTCCAATACTCCAAGTCCCACAAAGTGGACCTGCGGGTAAACAATAATCTCTCTTCTACCATGCCACGCTTCCTTTTCCTGCTACCATTACCAGGATGGTTTCCTGGTGTAATATGCCTGACCTTCTCTAATTCCACTTGCAACTCATCGGCGGTGAGCCTCTTTGGCGCATCACAGTTTTCATGCTTTGCATTGAACACATGTCTTCGGTATTTTCTAGGATGCGGCTTGTCCTTGGCAAGGAAACGGCGGTGTCCAATGTAACAGATCTTGCTAAGTATTGCGTATGACAGCGGATTCCTGTCATAGTGAACACATGCATTGTAACCATGTGTCGTTCGCCCTGACATAGTGCCCAAAGCCGGATAATCATGGATGCACCAAATTACAACAGCACGCAGAAAGAAATCAACTAGTGGGCTGCTATATAGGTCTCGAGTGAGAACACCCTTCCATAGCTATTGAAGTTCCTCCACAAGAGGCTCCATGAACAAATCAAAATCCTTTCCAGGACTTTTTGGACCTGGGATGAGCAAGGCCATCATGTAGTTTGATTCTTTGGTGCAGACATTTGGAGGCATGTTGTAAGGGATAACAAGCACTGGCCACATGCTATATGTGGCGCTCTGGTGGCCAAATGGGTTAAATCCATCTGAAGCTAAGCCAAGTCTAATGTTTCTCGGGTCAGCAGCAAACTCTTTGTGTTTATCATTGAAGCTTTTCCACTCACTACCATGAGATGGATGACTCATTACATTCTGATCTCTGTACTCCTTGTTCCTAGAATGCCACAGTACATCCTCTCTTGTTTTAGCATCATGAAACAACCTCTGCAATCTTGGTGTAATTGGAAATTTTCTCAGAACATTATGAGGAACCCTCTTCACAGCATCGCCATCTTTCCATCTTGATGATTTGCATTTCGGGCATTCACTTAAGTTGGCATAATCCTTCCAGAACAGAACACAATTATTCTTACAAACATGGATCATATCATATCCAATTCCAACTGCACGAAGGAAATTCTTCATTTTACTGTAGGTGTGTGGCAGCTCAGACGCATCTGGGAAAGATTTGCGGAAAGTAGCCAACATCGCATCGAATGATTTGTTGGTCATCCGCTCAGATGTCTTCACCTGAAGAAAGGTGACCATTGCTGACAATACTGACAGCTTATTTCCTGGGGTGACAGCAACATTGCATTGTTCCAACATGCGGGCCCACTGTTTTTCTTCTGGAGGTGAAAGTTCATGGAATGCACGAGCATTTCGTAGCATTGTTTCAATGTTGGTCAAACTCACTGGATCCGCCACCACCACCTCCTCCTCCTCTTCCACCTGAGCATCAGGCAGATCAAGATGGTGATCTGCTGCTTCCACGTAGTCAATAACATTGACGTTCACAGCTTCACCATGATGAACCCACCTAGTATATGTGACCGACATCCCATACAAGTGTAGATGATTTTGCACAGTTGACTGGGGTCTTGTAACTGAAGTCATACAACTGCTACACGGGCAGAGCACATCTGATTTCGGACCACCGTACTCAGCTCTGATAAAGTTCATGAAGTTTTGAACCCCCTCGACATATGCAGCAGAGAATCTTCGAGCAGAAGTTATCCAAGTCCTGTCCATCTGTTAGACATGCAAATTAGTTCTTCTACTAGATATTACAGGAAAAACATATATGCTTTTTAATGAAGTCCAGAAAAAAAACCTAGGTCGATGTCTAAAGCTATGGCAAGATATTTGGACGAGCAGATCTAAGTAATGAAATATATGTAAAGCTAATTCAGCAAACTGATTTGAGTGCTAAATTATGGCAGGCTGTTTCAGCAGTCAATGAGGCCGAGCACACAGCCATCGAACTATCGAAGGCCATCGCAGCAACAAAGATCGAGTATAAAATGGTGTAGAGCTATTTCACCTAACAGATTGGCTACTAGACCATGGCAATCTACGTCACAATAAATATATGGCAGGATATTTTAGCAACTAATCGGCCTTGGCATGCCATCTCAGCAAACTACTTCGGCAAGGAAGCTTGAGTGCAGAATAGGGCAAGGAAGCTTCTTAAGCAAAGCATATTGACAGTAAATTACTTCGGCAAACAGTGAGATTAACAGCGTCTATCAGCTAACATTCAGCGCTACACCGACATGAACGGGGCCTCAGTCTAGAATGCGCGTACCATGGGAGAAGCTGACCGTCATGCGTCTCCACACGAACGTCGCCAGCGGTGGCGGTGCTGACTGCCGTGCGCCTCCACAAGAATGTAGCCAGAGGTGGCAGCGCGGCTAGAGGACGGCAGTCTACGAGAGCGTACTGTGGGGGCGAGAGGATCTTCATGCGTCCCCTCGACGAACCGCGGTGCCGACGTATCGGCG